>NW_007248660.1:94499-97845 GCF_000164805.1 Carlito syrichta
CAGGCGGGTCTCGAACCCGCGGGCTCAGGCAGTCTACTCACCTCAGCCTCCCAAAGGCGCAGGATTACAGGCTGAGCCACTGAGCCCGGCGTAAATAGAAAAATTTTCTAATCTGGGTTCAATTTTTGACAATGTGTGTTGTTGCTTTCATTTTTTTTTAATATATATTTTAAGTAAAAAATGCCCTGCCAATTTACAGTCATATACAGCAGAGAGATTATTGTCTTCAAGGACTATTTTTTAGCAGCAGTGTTTTTATTCTGTATGTGTATACAGATAGCAGTGTGCAGGCCTGTTTTGAAGAATGCATTTGGGATCGTGGATTTTGTGCTCGACTTTCTAATGGCAGTCATCCATGAGCTTGAGGATTTTGCGAAAAGTATTTTAGAATAGTGAAAAAAATGATGTGATTCTAGCTAAATTGTTGCTTTATCCTAGTATGTAAACTTTTCCTTAAATAAATGATAGAATAATACATGGTTCTCTAACATTGTTTTTCATTAACAAAAAAGTTTTGACTAAACGTTGCATTCATAGGAATTCATAATGGTGTTTTATAGACCATAAAAAACTCACCATAATATAATGAATTTCATTTTATTCAAAAATTTATTAAATCCAAGGAGAAACATGGACTTCACAGCAACTTAGATGGATTTAGAGTCTATAATACTGAGTGATCTACCACCAAAACAAAGAATAGAGTTCCATATGTTCTCACTCATAAGTGAATCTTGAACATTTACCATAATACTATAAAAAAAGGACTGGCAGTAGCAGGATACTGCCTGGGTGGGGATGTAATATAATAATAAGGGTCCCTGATCTCAGGCGAAGTGGGGACCAAAGGGAGACCCAAACTTGACCTGTATGATGTCCACTTATATACCTAATCCTGAATTGTATCCCACATCTTTAAAATTAAAAAAAAAAAAAAGCCCAGGCACAGTGGCTTAAACCTGTAATCCCAGCACTCTGGGAGACCAATGCGAGAGGATTGTGTGAGTCCAGGGGTATAAGACCAACCTGGGCAATTTGGTGAGACCTCGTCTATACAATAAATAAAAAAATTGGCTGGGCATGGTGGCATGCATCTCTAGTTCCAGGTACTTGGGAGGCTGAGGAGGAAGGATCACCTGAGCCCAGCAAGTCAAGGCTGCGGTGGCTGTGAGTGTGCCACTGCACTCCAGCCTGGGCAACAGAATGAGATTCTGACTCAAAAAGTTCAATTAAATTAAAAAATCAATTAAGTTCAAGCCATCACTGTTACAAAATCATAGGCTAAAACCTTATATGTAAATACTAATACAATAAATAATCCCTGGAACCTTTAAATCATAAGTTACGCCTTTTCGCTATTCGAATCAACACTCAATAAATTATCTGTAGAAAATTGTAAATCTGATCAAATAAATAACATTAAAATGTCGGAATGCTATGTGAAGGGGGCAGCGGTTTGGTAAGGTGTTCCAAGGACATGCCCACCTTGTGACTTTGCTGTCGTAAGCCCCCGGGTAGAAGCAGCTTTCGTGTTTCGCCCTTCCTGCTACCCTGGAGAGTCAGGTCTCTCAAAGACAGAGGCCCGGGCGAGCCCAGAACACGACTGAAATCCCAAAGCAGGAGATGAGGCTGGAGTGGGCACAGCTCAGTCTCTTCTGGCTGAGAACAGCTTCACCCACGCCGTGGCAGGCTCTGGCTCGAGTTTTGGCTCGGCCCCTGTCCTTGAACACATTGCTTAGGCTTCTGAAATCTTGCGGAGAAGTCTCCCTGTGCTTGTCGTGTGGCAGGTACTCTACATATAATCGACTTATCACATTTAAGATAACTTATTAAAATGCATCTGAAATTCAACCTAAACTTTTCTTTTCCTGGCTGGGTACAGTGGCTCACGCCTGTAGTCCCAACAGCAGTTTGGGAGGCCAGGGTGGGAGGATTACTTGAGGCCAATCGACAGGGTCTTGCTCTATTGAACAGGCCTGTCTCGAACTCCTGGCCTCGAGTGTTCCTCTCACCTTGGCCTCTCAAAGTGCTGGGACTATAGGCATAAGCCACTACACCCAGTCTAAAGCTTTTTTTTTTTTTGAATCTGAGTCTCACTCTGTCACCCAGACTGGAGTGCAGTGGCCTCTCCCAGCCACCGCAGCCTCGACCTGCTGGGCTCCGGCGATCCTTCCGGCTCAGCCTTCCAAGTAGCTGGAACTACAGGCGCACGCTACCACGCCCGACTCATTTTTGATTTATTGTAGAGATGAGGTCTCGCCGCCCAGGCGGGTCTCGAACCCGCGGGCTCAGGTAATCCACTCACCTCAGCCTCCCAAAGGCGCGGGATTACAGGCTGAGCCACCGAGCCCAGCTAGCTTTTATTTTGAAATAATTTCATTTGCACAAAAGCTGCAAGAATAGTATAAATAATTTTCATATAACCTTCACTCAAACTTTTGTTTGTTTTGAGTTGGAGTCTCCGTCACTCAGGCTGGAGTGTAGTGGCATGCTCACAGCCACTGCAACCTCGACCCGCTGGACTCAGGTGATCTTTCCGCCTCAGCCTTCCAAGTAGCTGGAACCACAGGCATGCACCACCATGCCCAGCTAATTTTTTTATTTACTGTAGAGACAAGGTCTCACCATGTTGCTCAGGCTGGTCTGGAACCCCTGAGCTCAGGCAATCATCTCACCTCCACCTCCCAAAGTGCTGAGATTACAGGCTTGAGCCACTTCATGTGGCCAAACTTTTTTTTTTTGAGTCAAGGTCTTACTCTGTCACCTAGGCTGAAGTGCAGTGGTACAATCACAGCTCACTGTAGCCTCAACCTCCTGAAATGAGCTCAGGTGATCCTTCTACCTCAGCCTCCCAAGTAGCTGGGACTACAGGTGTGTACCACCACATCTGGCTAATTTTATTTTTGTAGAGAAAGTCTTGCTGTTTCCCAGGCTGGTCTCAAATTCCTGGGCTCAAGTGATCCCACCTCAGCCTCCCAAAGTGCTGGGTTTACAGGCATGAGCCTGTAGCTGGAACTACAGGCGCGTGCTACCACGCCCGGCTCATTTTTTAAATTTATTGTGGACTCAGGCAATCCACTCACCTCAGCCTCCCAAAGTGCTGGGATTACAGGCTGAGCCCGGCTAATGTTATCATTTTAATCAAATTTGCTTTTATCATTCTCTATTCTGTAAAATAATTTGGGGCCAGGCTCGGTGACTCAGCCTGTATAATCCCAGTGCTTTGGGAGGCTGAGGTGAGTGGATTGCCTGAGCCTGCAGGTTCGAGACCCGCCCGGGCAACTTAACCTCATCTCTACAATAAATAAAAAAATTAGCTGGGCGTGGTAGCATGCGCCTGTAGTTC
>NW_007248660.1:97919-102227 GCF_000164805.1 Carlito syrichta
CGGAGCCCAGCAGGTCGAGGCTGTGGTGGCCAGGAGCATGCCACTGCACTCCAGCCTGGGTGAAAAAGTGAGACTCTGACTCAAAATAATAATAATTTGGGATTAAGCTACAGGCAGGCAGGGTCTCCCTTCACTTCTAAATACTTCCTAAAAACAATGTATATACTAAAAACAATGACATTACCTTATAAAACCATGGGACCATTTCATAACACAGATACGCAGATTTCACTCATTGTCTCAATAATGTTCTTTATAGCAAAAAAATGTTAAATAATTTTCTAATTTCTGGATCCCAAGTTCCATTGAATTTTCATGTCTCTTAGTCTCCTGCAATCTGGAACATTCCTCAGTCATGTTTCGTTTTTCATGACCTTAACATTTTTGAAGCATACAGGACAGTTTTTTTGTAAAATACAGTCTTATTTGAGCTTGTCTGATGTCTCTTTGATGGGTTCTCAGTATACAGTTTTGGCAGGACCACCACAGAGGTCATGCTGTGCCTCGGCATCGTATCAGGAGGCACATGATATTACTTTGTCCTTTTACTGGTGAGATTAACTTTGATCATTTGGGTAGAGAAGTGTCTGCCACGTTTCTACACTGTAAATTACTGTTTTTCCCTTTGTAACTAGTAAGTATCTTATTAGTGGGGAGACAAACCTAAGACTACGCAAATATTCTGGCTCCCATCAAATCTCGGGGGTAAGTAGCCCTGCACCCCTAAATACTATGATTGGTCTTTTAAAGCAAATCATGGTACTTCAGTTTTGCAGTGTCATTATACAAAGTAGCATTATCTTGTCTGTCAAAAACCTTTCAACGGTTTTCCTAATTAAAATAAAACACCGGGGAAGAGAAGACTGGTTGGAGGTCAAACCACCTGCACACACCTCCCTTACGTGCCTGATCCTCACCTGTACCCACGTCTTTATAATAAAATAAAGTGAAAAAAGATTTTTTTAAATCTTTCATGGGATTAAGTTAAATATAAAATAAACGCTTTTTAATTCGTAATTAAAAGACTATGGCCGGGCTCGGTGGCTCAGCCTGTAATCCCACGCCTTTGGGAGGCTGAGGTGAGTGAATTGCCTGAGCCCGCGGGTTTGAGACCCGCCTGGGCAGCGAGACCTCATCTCTACAATAAATCAAAAAATCAGCCGGGTGTGGTAGTGCATGCCTGTAATTCCAGCTACTTGGAAGGGGGAAGGATCGCCGGAGCCCAGCAGGTTGAGAATGTGGTGGCCAGGAGCGGCCACTGCACTCCAGTCTGGGCGACAGAGTGAGTGAGACTCCAACTCAAAAAAAAAGACTATGGAGCCAGGCGTGATGGTTCACACCTGTAATCCCAGCACTTTGGGAGGCAGAGGTGACAGGGCTCAACCTGCTGGGCTTCGGCAATGCTTCCGCCTCAGCCTTCCAAGTAGCTGGAACTACAGGCGCGCGCTACCACACCCGGTTCATTTTTTGATTTATCGTAGAGATGAGGGCTTGCCAAGTTGCCCAGGCGGATCTCGAACCCACGGGCTCAGGCAATCCACTCACCTCAGCCTCCCAAAGTGCGGGATTACAGGCTGAGCCACCGAGCCCAGCGACGGAAACATTTCAACAGTCCCCTCTTTGAGTTTACTGGTTCTTTCTTCTGCTCAAGTTTAGTGTTGACCGACCCCTCTAGTACATTTTCTTTTGTTTTTTTTTTGAGTTGGAGTCTCACTCGGTCGCCCAGACTGGAGGGCAGCGGCCGCTCCCGGCCACCGCAGCCTCGACCTGCTGGGCTCTGGCGATCCTTCCGCCTCAGCCTTCCAAATAGCCGGAACTACAGGTGCACGCTACCAGGCCCGGCTGATTTTTTGATTTATTGTAGAGGTGAGGCCTCACCAAGTTGCCCCGGCGGGTCTCGAACCTGCTGGCTTGGGCAATCCACTCACCTCAGCCTCCCAAAGCGCGGGATGACAGGCTGAGCCACCGAGCCCGGCTCATTTCTGTATTTATAAACATATATCCTTGGACATGTATAAATATGAGAAAGGGCCCAAAAAACTTCAGAATTTATTTATAAAAAATTGTGTATTAGCCGGGCTCGGTGGCTCAGCCTGTCATCCCGCGCCTTTGGGAGGCTGAAGTGAGTGGATTGCGCGAGCCCGCGGGTTCAAGACCCGCCTGGGCAGCGAGATCTCATCTCTACAATAAATCAAAAAATCAGCCAGGCATGGTAGTGCACGCCTGTAGTTCCGGCTACTCGGAAGGCTGAGGCGGAAGGGTCGCCAGAGCCCAGCAAGTCGAGGCTGCGGTGGCCGGGGGCGGCCGCTGCACTCCAGTCTGGGCGACCGAGTGAGACTCCAACTCAAAAAAAAAAATGGTGTATTTATTCTTACAACATATAAACTGCAGCCAACTTCAAAGTCCTCTCCATTTGAGGCAACGCACCTATCGAGATGCTTTTCCCACTGCTCATAACAGTTTTTGAACTCATCGATTTTGATGCCTTTTAGTGCTTCCGCCACTTTTTGTTTCACCACTTGCACATCAGCCAAACGTTTCCCTTTGAGGACTTTCTTCATCCGGGGAAACAAAATAGAGTCGCTGGGGAGAGATCGGGTGAACAGGAACAGTGGGGCACGGGGAATGTGCAGTGTTTGGCCAAAAGCTGTCCAACACTCAGCGTGGCGTGGGCGGTCGCGTTGGTTAACCACCCATCAGGAAATGGGCAAACACGTTGAAAGGAGACTTTGTGTCACGTCAGTGGTCACGTAGCAAAAACTGCTCATGTAAATCCGCACGTAGCCTTCAAACTCGAGGGCGGGGCGAAGGGCTATGAGTCTGGGGTCTAAATACTGGAAGACGTCTGTGTTGCTTTCAGCAGGCCTTTTGGCAGTGACGCCAACCCGTCTCCCTGTAGCCTGGGTGTAGAAACGAAACACTCCCTTTTCTCCCAGTCTCTGCCTTTCTTGCATCTAACTGGCCGCAAGGGACAGCAGCTGATGTTTCGGCTCCAGCGGTATCAGTGGGGGAAGCCGGTGCTACAAGGGCCCTGCCCTCCAAAGAGAACTACGGGCGGGGGGGGCTCCCCCTTGTAGACATCGATGGGTTCATGCTGATGCAGTTGATTCCAAAGCAATACCTTTATTCTAGCTGCCCTCTTTTTATCCATCCTTTGTTTTTAATCAGGCAATCCAAACAAGAACATTTAAAGCAGAAAAGTGGCAATTGGAACTTAGTTGTCTTTTCAGTTCATCTAGAAGTAGGGGTTCAAGAAACAGTTGGTTATGACCCCTTCAGCCTTCTGAAAAATTACATGCAATGAAAGAATATAAGAAATAATACTTCTACTTTACCTTTTATTCTTACTCTACCCAAATTGAGCCACTAATTTTAGATGACACAGTGCAAAAGTTAAAAGCATAGACGTTAGAGTCAGATAGCCTACATTCATTCTCTAGTTTGCTACTTACTGTGTGACCTGGAGCAGATTGCCTGACCTCTCTGGGTTTTATTCATAGAAAAATGATAACAATGGGGTCAGTTTCATAGGGTTGCCGTGAAGAGAAATGAAAAAAGTACATGTAAATAATTGAATAGAGTGTCGTTTATAGGAGAAACACTCAATTTCATGGTAGCAATTATCATTTACACGTAAAAATGAATACAGTTTCCTTCTCAGTCTTTAAACTTTAGCGAGGCTCCTACGAATTCTCTACGAATCCCAACCCAAGCCTCAATTGTTTGACCTCTGTGCTTGTCTTTACATCACCCAACTGTTTTTGTCTTTTTTTTTTGAGTTAGCGTCTCACTCCGTCGCCCAGGCTGGAGTGCCATGGCATGCTCGCAGCCACCCCAGTGTCAACCTGCTGGGCTCCAGCAATCCTTCCACCTCAGCCTTCCAAGTAGCCGGAACTACGGCGCGCACTACCATGCCCGGCTAATTTTTGTATTTGTTGTAGAGACAAGGTCTCACCATGTTGCCCAGGCTGGTCTCGAATCCGTGGACTCAGGCATTCCTCTCATCTAGGCCTGTCAGAGTGCTGGGATTACACATCACTCAGTTATTCGGAAGAATCCTGTTAGGTTGGCTTAGCCAGAATCTCCCCTTATTCCTGACGTTGTCTCTTAGTAATTCTGCATTCACAGCCTCCAAACTCCCCCTCCTGAGCTATGAATCCCAGCTGTCCTTGTGTTCAGATGACCTCAATCTCTCTCTGACCACAAAACCTCAGTGCCACAGTCCTGAAGAAAGTCCACTTTGCATTTTTAACAAGCGTCATGAAGCATTTTTTTTTTTTTTTTGGAGTTGGAGTCTCACTCGGTCGC
>NW_007248660.1:102266-102676 GCF_000164805.1 Carlito syrichta
CCGCGGGCTCAGGCAATCCACTCACCTCAGCCTCCCAAAGGCATGGGATGACAGGCTGAGCCACCGAGCCCGGCTGCATTTTTTTCTTTGAGAGTTATGGTGCTGTGACTCAGGATCAGATTCATCATTCAACCTTGAGATCTCTCACCCAGGACCCCCAGTGCACACTTCTGAAGGCATTTCAGAATGCCTTTGTCTGCACTCCTGGCTGATTGATTGGGGAGCCACTGTTGGGTCAGACTTCTGTGGACGCTGCTGAGGACAGATTTTGCTTCTTAAGGTTCTGAGCTAGGCCGGGCTCAGTGGCTCAGGCTGTAATCCCAGCACTTTGGGGGGCCGAGGTGAGGGATTGCCTGAGCCCTTGGGTTCGAGACCCGCCTGGGCAACTTGGCGAGACCTCATCTCCACAA
>NW_007248660.1:102946-106309 GCF_000164805.1 Carlito syrichta
ACTCCAGTCTGGGCGACAGAGTGAGCCTCCAACTCAAAAAAAAAGAAAAAAAAAAAAAGATTCTGAGCTGTCTTAGTCCATTTGGCCTGCTATAAAAAAATACCTGAGAGTGAGTAATTTCGAAAGATCGGAGATGTATTGCTCATCGTTCCAGAGGCGAGGAAGTCCGAGAGCAAACTGTCAGTAGGTTTGCTGAGGTATCACCAAGTGGTCTGCTGAGGGCAGACCAAGTGGTCCGTTTCCAAGATGGCACCTCAAACACTGTATTCTCTGGAGGGGACGAATCTTGTGTCCTCACACGGTATAAGGGCTGGAAAAGGCAAAAGGGAGCTAGTTTCCTCGAGTCCTTTCATAAGGGTACTGAGCCATTCCCCCAAGGCCCCACTCGCTTAATCTAATCCCCCATTTAAGGCCCCACCTCTCAATGCTGTTGCATCGGGAACTAAGTTTGAAGGGAACAGACATTCCAACTGTAGCTTGATTATGCTCTCTGAAGTTAGGTTAGGATCCAGGCTGAAGGTGCTTGCTGAACTGGAAGCCCTGTTCTGTCTTGAGTGGGTGAAATGGGAAAAAGTCCCTGCTTCTTCACTCTCCCAACCCCCAATCAGTGGAGACACCCCGCTCCAAGGAGCATCCTCCATCCAGATGGCAAAGTGAAAGAGTGACAGCAGGAAAGCGGCGAGTGCTCTTTCACAAACAGCCCTGGGCATTTTGGTTGGAGACACTGTCAGGTTGACGATGCATAAACAGAATGAGTGTTCTTTCCTCACCTAGAAAAACCCATGCTTGACTTGGCAAGGGGTGCTTGCTTCCGGGGGGGCCCTAGTCGGGGACCTTAGAGGCAGCTGTGGCAGGAGGAAAGCCACCCCCCTTGCTCGCGGGCTCCCGCTGGCGCCGACAGAGGCCTGAGTGGAGGGACCCTGGCGTGACCCCAGGGGGCATGGGCCGGAGCCAGGGCTGGAACCTGGAGGGGGCGATGGGAGGACAAGGGAGCAGAGAGAGCCGCAGACAGACCCGCTCTGGGACGACGCGAGGGAAGACGAGGAGGTCGTTGCAACCTCTAACCCTCTGGTTTTTGCTTTGAAGTGAGGTGGAATTCACGTAACAGAATTGACCAGTTTGAAAGGAACAACTCACTGGCATTGAGGACAGTCACAACATGGTGCAGCTGCCATGTCTCTTAAGTTCCGCATGTTTCCGTCACCTCAAGAGAAGAATTCTGTGCCCATGATGCAGCCAAGCCCGCTCCTTCCCGACCCCACACCCAACAACCCCTAATCTGCTTTCTGACAATGTAGATGTGCCTGCTCTTTGAACGAAGTCTTACAATAGGTAACCTTTCGGGACTGTCTTCTGTCACTTAGTACAGGGTTTTCAAGGCTCATCCACATGGTGACATGTGTTACTCCTTTTGATAGCTGGATAGTCTTTCCTTGGGTTCTTGCTCTTTTGAGACTCACCAGGTCATTTCAACAGTTATTTCATCTACCACCATTGCATTCTAGTCTGCATTTCGTTCCAGGACTAGTGAGGCACTAGGTATCTGGCCAAAAGAAGACCAGCAGCAGCAAAGAGCTCTCCAAGTATCAGCAAGGATCAGATGAAGCCTCTGAACATGCCCCTTCAGGGAGACCCTGTACATCAGGTTTTGGATGAATGTGGGATTCTTTTCTTTTCTTTTCTTTTCTTTTTTTTTTTTGAGTTGTAGTCTCAGTGTCACCCAGACCGGAGTGCAGTGGCCACTCCCGGCCACCGCAGCCTCGCCCTGCTGGGCTCCAGCGATCCTTTCGCCTCAGCCTTCCAAGTAGCCAGAACTACAGGCACATGTCACCATGCCTGGCTAATTTTTTGACTTATTGCAGAAATGAGGTCTCACCAAGTTGTCCAGGTTGTTCTCAAACCCACGGGCTCAGGCAATCCTCTCACCTCGGCCTCCCAAAGTGCTGGGATTACAGGCTGAAACACCGAGCCTGGCCCAAAACAGTTTTTCATGTCCCTAAACAACATAAATAAACATTCATGTACATGAATGATAAATAGGGAGAAGTTTGGAAGAGGCCACATGAGGTCAGTTGGAAGCACATCCCAAAGATACTGTGGTTTAAGGAAAACAGTTTTGGAGCAGTTTTATTTGCCTGTTGTATTAGCCACCTTGGGCTACCATGACGAAACTCCACATCCTGGGAAGCTTAGACAACAGTGATTTATCTTTTCACAGCTCTGAACTTCTGAAAGTCCATGATCAAGATGCCAGTAAATTGGTTTTGGTGAGACGGCTCTTCCGCTCTTGCTGGCTTGTAGACAGCTACCTTCTTGCCATGTTCTCATATGGCCAGCTTTCCTCTGTGGTTGTAGGAGGAGGGGAAGCGGGGCCGCGGTGAGGGAGGGGGCGACAGAGAGAGAGAGAGAGACAGACAGACAGACACACCCTGCTATTGGATTTGGGCCCTGCACTTATGGCCTCACTTAGCTTTAGTTACTTTCTTAGAGGCCATATTTGGGGTTAGGGCTTCAACAGATGAATTTTGAAGGGTTACATTCAGTCCATACACCTATTAAAATTATCCTTTTTTTTTTTCAAGTCGGAGTCTCACTCTGTCGCCCAGACTGGAGGGCAGTGGCCGCTCCCAGCCACCACAGCCTCGACCCCCTGGGCTCTGGTGGTCCTTCCGCCTCAGCCTTCCGAGTAGCTGGAACCACAGGCGCGCGCTACCACGTCCAGCTCATTTTTGATTAATTGCAGAGATGAGGTCTCGCCAAGTTGTCCAGGCAAGTATTGAACCAGCGGGCTCAGGCAATCCACTCACCTTGGCCTCCCAAAGCGTGGGATTATAGGCTGAGCCACCGAGCCTGGTCATTATTCTTTTTAAGGTACAAGGTGATTGCTTGAGCCCTGGAGTTCAAGACCAGCCTGGGAAATGTAACAAGGTCTCATATCTACAAAAAAAAGAAAAAAAAAAAAAGCCAGGTTTAGTGGTGTCCACCTATAGTCCCAGCTACTTGGGAGCTGGAGAGTGAGGATTGCTTGAGCCCAGGAGTTGGGGGCTGCAGTGCGCTATGCTGTGCCATTGCACTCTGATCTGGGTGACAGAGTGAGACCTGGACTCAAAAAAATAAAAAAGATAGGGTAACGTCTGGTTCAAAATTTCAAACTATAGCCGGGCTCGGTGGCTCAGCCTGTAATCCCGCTCTTTGGGAGGCTGAAGTGAGTGAATTGCCTGAACCTGCGGGTTCGAGACCCACCTGGGCAACTTGGCAAGACCTTATCTCTACAATAATACAAAAAATTAGCCGGGCGCGGTAGCACATGCCTGTAGTTCCAGCTACTCGGAAGGCTGAGGCGGAAGGATCGCCGGAGCCCAG
>NW_007248660.1:106429-110444 GCF_000164805.1 Carlito syrichta
GAGCGCCCACTGCACTCCAGTCTGGGCGACAGTGAGACTCCAACTCAAAAAAAAAAAAAATTTCAAACTATACCAGTTACATCTTTATTTTAAAGCTAGAAGAAATGGAAGGGATGCAGAACCTCTGAACTCTCTCCTCCTGGAGTTGGAGCACGCCACCCTCCTGGCGTGTCAATGTGCTCACCCACCAGGAAGTTCCACAAAGTCTCAGTGTCCGGAGATTTTATCTGAGTGTCTTGCACAGGCATGATTGATTCAATCATTGGGTTTCCTGGTGACCATTCCCATCTTGATCGTAATAAGAGGCTATTTTATTAGCATAATAAAGAGATTGCTATCATATAGAAAAGTCCAAGGGTTTTTGAAGCTCTGTGACAGGAAGAGGGAACAGAGACTAGATATGTTCTTTTCATTTCTTTCTTTTCTTTTTTGAGAAGTGGGGGTCTCACTCCGTCACCCAGACTGGAGGGGTGTGGTGCGGTCTGATCACAGCTCGCTGCAGCCTTGCTCTCCTGGGCTCCAGTGATTCTCCCACCTTCCAAAGTGCTGTGATCACAGGTGTGAGCCTCTGCATCTGGCCCAGATTAATTCTTTATTGTACCACACTACTAGTCTATCTTTCCTTCAAAGAGCCCTGCTGTTCTGTAAGCATTTGATGGTCTTAGGTAGTGGCAAATCCTGAAGAATTATGCCTTTGAGGGAGAGGGCATTACTAGGTATTTCAGGTCTAGCCACCCCTCCCCCCAAATGGTGTACTTTAGGTGGGAGCCCACAATATTTTTGAGTTGTCTTATTACTATGTAAAACCAATTTTCTAATACCTTCATATCCACATATAATCTATTATAGCAGAGCTGGGACTTCCTGCAGTTAAAAAAAAAACTTTTCATTTTCTTTTCTATAATATTCTTCTTTAACAAAAATAGTGAGACCTCGGTTGGGCACAGAGGCTCTTGCCTTAATCCCAGCATTTTGGGAGGCCTAGGCAGGAGGATTGCTTGAGCCCAGAGACCAGTTTAGGAAGCATAGTGAGACCTCATCTCTACAGTCCCAGATACTCAGGAGGCTGAGGCAGAAGGATCACCTGAGCCAGGAGTCGAGGCTGTGGTGAGCTGTGATTGTGCCTCTGCGCTCTGGCCTGGGTGACAGAGTGAGACCCCCAACTCAAAAAAAAAAAACTCAAAAATAAGCAATCGTACTTATTGAACAAATCTTAAGTGAATTACGAGTCATCTTCTGTCATCATCATCTTCTTCTTTTTTTTTTTTTAAGAACATGAGCCCAAGTTTTATTTGTTCATTTCTTGCATTGAAACACTCTTCAGTGACATCCTTGGCCAGAGATTCTTGGCCATGGTCCTTAGCGACTACACAACGGAAAGCAACCACTTCCCGAGGTCTTCCCTCTCTGTCAGTTTGACACAGGCCCACCCGTTCCCCGAGTTTCTTGTCAGCAACCCTGACGAGGTTGACTGGGCGTTCAGCACAAAGGGCCTCCACCAATTTGATGCACATAGGCCATTAGAGTTGGTTGCAAGCACACAGAGAGGGGCCTGGCGCTTGTCTAAGGCGTCGGCAGCTTTGCGAATTCCACATGCTAGGTCATCGTGGATGAGGGCGACAGCACCTCTTGAAGCAACATTCACGTCCATTACACCTCCAGCAGCGATGCCTTCCTCGGCCATGGTGCTGGATTATGGGTGAGGCCTCATCTGTCATGTACCCGTCCCTCTGCCCCTGTGCAACTCAGCGGCGGCAGGGGAAGAATGAATACTCTTGGATTAACACTTGTATAATAAAATACAAAGTAATTTTATGGCCAGAAATCCAAAAGACAGGTTTTAAATATACTCTTACGGCGGGCATGGTGGCTCACACCTGTAATCCCAGCACTTTGGGAGGCGGAGGTGAGAGGGTTGCCTGAGCCTGCGGGTTTGAGAGTAACCTGGTCAACATGGGAGACCTCGTCTCTAAAATAGATAAAAAAAATTAGCTGGGCATGGTGGCGCACACCTGTAGTTCCAGCTACTTTGGAAGGCTGAGGCAGAAGAATCACTGGAGCCCAGCAGGTCAATGCTGGGGTGGCCACAAGTGTGCCACTGCACTCCAGCCTGTGAGACAGAGTGAGACTCCAACTCAAAAATAAATAAATAAAAATTCGAATTGAAAAATAATTTACAAAATAATGGAATTATTTGTACTTTGGGGCATACGACTCAAGATTCCACAAGTGTACATGTCTACCTGAAATGATACCAATCAGATATTGTATAAGAAGTGCTACTACAATCACCTGGAATGGTGCACCTTTTATTTTCAACTAAAACTTTAGAGAAATTTTCTTTTTTGAAATGCATCCAACCTACCCTTTGATGTTCTGGACTGTGACCTTCCGTACATTTATTTTGTGATTCACTCGGCCAGGTAGATAGAAGCGGAGGAAGCACTCGTGTCTATGGTGGTGAGAACCCGACAGACGTTCTGGGGTTCCTCAGGATGCATCTTGATCACAGGCTTTTCTGAAAGAGTCCCGCAGATCAAATGTTGTTGTTGGACCTAGATTTCAAATGTATTCTGCTATTTAAAAGTCAGCAGTTTGGGCTAGGTGCGGTGGCTCACCCCTGTAATCCCAGCACTCTGGGAGGTTGAGATGGGAGGACTGCATGAGGCCAGGAGTTTGAGGCTAGCCTGGGCAACATAATGAGACCCTAATTCTTTTTATTTTTTATTTTATTTTATTCACCTCAGCCTCCCAAAGGCGCGGGATGACAGGCTGAGCCACCGAGCCCAGCTTATTTTTTATTTTTGAGTTGGAGTCTCACTCCGTCGCCCAGGCTGGAGTGCAGTGGGATACTCACACCCGCCCCAGTGTCAACCTGCTGGGCTCCGGCGTTCCTTCCGCCTCAGCCTTCCAAGTAACTGGGACTACAGGTGCGTGCTACCATGACTGGCTAATTTTTTTTTTAATTGTAGAGACGAGGTCTCACCAAGTTGCCCGGGCTGGACTCGAACCAGCAGGCTCAGGTAATCCACTTGCCTTGCTCTCCCAAAGTGCTGGGATTATAGACTGAGCCACAGAGCCTGGCCAAGACACTAATTCTACAAAAAATTTTAAAAAAGAAATTAGCCAGGTGTGGTGGCAATCACCTATAGTGCCAGCTATTCAAGAGACTGAGGTAGGAGACCAGCTTGAGCCAGGAATTTAAGGCTGCAGTGAACTGTGATCCCAATACTGTACCCCAGCAGCCTGGGTGACAGAGCGAGACCTTGACTCTAAAAAAAAGAACAAAAACTCTAAACAACAACAAAACAAAAAACAAAGAAACACCCTCCCCCACCTGGCAATTTTGAAGAAGAAAATAAGACCCCTGCAGCATTATTCATAGTAGCAAAAACATGGAACCAACTATGTTGCTCATTGAAAGTGGACTGGATAGAAAAAAAAAAAGTGGTACATGTACATGAAGGAATACTATGCAGCCATTAAAAAAAAAAATAGAATCCTGGACTTTGCAGCAACTTGGATGGACTTAGAGTCTATCACACTCAGTGATCTACCACAGAAGCAAAGAACAGAGTACCACATGTTCTCACAAATAAGTGGACCCTGAATATTTATCATAATACTGTATATAAGAAAGGGATTGGCAGTAGTAGGAAACTGCCAGGGAAAGACGGGGGTACTAACGTTAAAAAGGGTACCTACCCAACCTTAAACCAGCCAAAGTGGGGTCCAAAGGGAGGCCCAAGTTTTACCTGTATGAGGACCTCTTATCTCCCTAGTCCTGAATTGTGCCCCACATCTTTAAAATACATAAAAATACATTAAAAAAGGAAAGAAAACCCTAACACAAGGCAGAGAAATGGAAAGTTCAGTAAAGACTGACTGAGTCATCTTTCATAAGGTAGCTTTTCTTTTTTCTTACCTTTTTTTTTTGAGTCGGAGTCTCACTCGGTCGCCCAGACTGGAGGGCAGTGGCCGCTCCCGGGCACCGCAGCCTCGACCTGCTGGGCTC
>NW_007248660.1:111364-122695 GCF_000164805.1 Carlito syrichta
CCCACACCGCTTCAAAAATTAACATTTATGACAACATTCATTATACCTGTTACTTTAAACAGTTTCAACTGCAGCTCTTTCACTAAGCAAGATGGATAAAGCCTGCCATTTCTGTTTTTCTTTCTTGAGACTTTTACTTTTCAGAAACACACATGCTTCCACTGCCAGCTGACACTTCTCACTACGCTTTCATCTTGTCAACCTGAATTCTCTTTCGGGTACTCCAGGCTTATGTTTAAATGACAGTGCCTTAACAAGAGAAAAAAAAGTATGCTGCATTTTTCCTCCTGCCATAAGGTAACTTTTCAACCAAAGTGTCCAACTACAGATTCCTTCAGCTTAATTCAAATGAGGGCAGTATCAAAGACTCTCTTACTGTAAATATTGGGACATATTTTATTAGTCACTTTAAATATTAAAAATTAAAACTGCCAGGCTCGGTGGCTCAGCCTGTAATCCCACGCCTTTGGGAGGCTGAGGTGAGCGGACTGCCCGAGCCCGTGGGTTTGAGACCCGCCTGGGCAGCGAGACCTCATCTCTACAATAAATCAAAAAATCAGCCAGGCGTGGTAGTGCGCGCCTGTAATTCCGGCTCCTTGGAAGGCTGAGGCAGAAGGATCGCCAGAGCCCAGCGGGTCGAGGCTGCGGTGGCTGGGAGCGGCCGCTGCACTCCAGTCTGGGCGACAGAGTGAGACTCCAACTCAAAAAAAAAAAAAAAATTAAAACTATTTCCTCTATATAACATATCCATTCAGCAACTTGGGAATTCACAGGTCTATAAAAGAAGAAATGTCTTGCTTTTAGTAAAAAGAGATGTATTATCTATTATATGTTGTCCAGCTCATTAAATTATTTTATTGATAGCCATGTAGGAACACAAAAAATATTTCAGTTTTTTAGCAAGCATTCAATTACACGTTTAATAACTCATGGCAATTATGTAGGAAGAGCTATGTAGGTCCTGCCATGTGATCCAGTTGTTGAAGTTCTAGAAATGTATACCGCTGCAGTGGTTCAGCATAAAGTATTATGTAGACTTGTCAAAACAGTAAACTTTGGAAACAGTTGAAAAATGTCCAGAATTAAGAAAAAATTTTGATCATGTGATAAATGTTTTAAAGCTTTAAAGTCTTTCAAATTATAATTATGAGACTGAGTAAAGTGAAAAAATATTTTTATCAAAAGTAGCAAGTAGTGATTAGCCTATAAAACTAATAGTATTTTAAAAAGTGTTTACGTGAAAGGCATATAAGAAACAAAAAGCAATGTGCTAAAGAGGTAGAACTGTGAATAAATTATTATAGTGGAATACTGTAATTAATTTTTTTCAAGGACAAAGGCAATTTTTTTTTTTTTTTGAGTAGGAGTCTCACTCTGTCGCCCAGACTGGGGTGCAGTGGCCACTCCCAGCCCCCGCAGCCTTGACCTGCTGCTCTCCGGCGATCCTTCTGCCTCAGCCTTCCAAGGAGCCGGAACTACAGCATGCACTACCGTGCCCAGCTAATTTGTGATTTATTGTAGAGACGAGGTCTCGCCAAGTTGCCAGGACTGGTCTCAAACCCGCGGGCTCAGGCAATCCACTCGCCTTGGCCCCCCAAAGTGCTGGGATGACAGGCTGAGCCACCGAGCCCGGCCACTGCTCTCTGTTTTGGGGGACAGAGCCACATGCCTCTTCTGCTGCACCAGGGGCAGTGTGCCCGTGCCCAAACACCCGGATCCACTCTGGGGAGAGGGGGATCAGCTCGCCCCGGCTGTGCTGGCTGAGGTCCAAGAGGGGTGGCCATCCAGGCAGTGCTTGGTCATGCCGCGCCCTGGGGCCATAGGCGAGGGGCGGGGCAAGGCTGGTGCTGATGTGACACTTGGGGCTGCCCTCTTGAACAGTCCCTTACAAGGCGCGAACGGACTTAGGCCACACCAGGCATCGGGTGTGACTCCCTCCAGGCCAGGCCTTCAGAGTGGCTAGACACCATGGCAGGGATGAGGAGGTGGCTCATCTCTGGCGGGGCACCCTTCCGGTCCTCATTCTTGGGAAACTCCTCCAAGGATCCTGCCATCGCCCTCCGTCCAGCTCTGCAGGGTCAGCTCCTGGTCCTTCCAAGCAGCGGCTGTCATGGCCACCTTCTCGCTGCTTCCCTTCTCCGTCACCGGGTGCGGGGGGCCTCCTGCAGGCTGGGCGCGCTGGTGGCTGTCCTTGTCCACCGTGTGTTTGCGATCTTGGGACTGGCCAGGAAGCCTCCGTATTCAGCTTCCTTTGGACGGTACGGTTCCAGCGATTCTTCTCAGCATTGTCTGCTCCCCCTGCAGCATCTTGGTGGTCTCGGCCCAGTGGTGACCGGGAACATCGTGGGGCTCACAGATGGTGCTGTCCTCTTGCTCAGTCCAGCAGGACTGGTCACTTCCTGGTTTGTTTGTTTTTTTTTGAGTCTCACTCCGTGGCCCCGACTGGAGTGCAGCGGCCGCTCCCGGCCACCGCAGCCTCGACCCGCTGGGCTCCGGCGATCCCTCCGCCTCAACCTTCCGAGTAGCCGGAATTACAGGCACACGCTACCATGCCCAGCTGATTTTCTGATTTTTTGTTGCCCAGGCGGGTCTCCAACCCCTGACCTCAGGCAATCCTCTCATCTCGGCCTCCCAAAGTGCTGGGGTGACAGGCTTGAGCCACCACACCTGGCCTGTGCTCTATTTCTTAACCGGCTCACTGATCTTTTGGTCTTCCTCTTCGGTACATGGCCCCTTGACAGGGCCTGGTTTCAAAACTCTCAGCCTCTGACACTGGCATTACTGGTCAGTGTACTTAGGAAAGTGACTGGCCAGAGACTTCCAATACTGCAGTGCAAACTGCCTCACCAGGGTCCTCAGCTGCTTGTCCTCCTCCTGGGTTCACTTGACCTTGCCCTTGCTGGCCCACTGCTTTGACTCTGTGTCCCAACCATGCAGTTCATCCAGTCCTTTTTCAGGCATCTGCCAAGACATCTCCGGGCCCGGGGCTTGCGAAGCCCTGAGCAGAAGCCAGGCCAGCTCAGGACTTGGGCTGCTGCAGCCACTCTGGCCCTGGGTGACACTCGGGGCATCGGCGAGTCTGCAGGTCCAGAGCTCCTGCTCGAAGGAATTGCAGCAGCCATCGACACACAGAAGCACTTTTCCATCTCTATAGTAGAAGTATGAACGCAATATTTAATGCTATCTTTTTTCTTTATTTTCTTTTTTTTGAGTTGGAGTCTCACTCTGTCGCCCAGACTGGAGTGCACTGGCCGCTCCCGGCCACCGCAGCCTCGACCTGCCGGGCTCAGGCAATCCTTCCACCTCAGCCTTCCAAGTAGCTGGAACTACAGGCGCGTATTGCCATGCCCGGCTAATTTTTTTTTTTTTTATTGTAGAGATGAGGTCTCGCCAAGTTGCCCAGGTGGGTCTCAAACCCGCGGGCTCAGGCAATCCTCTCACCTCGGCCTCCCAAAGTGCGGGATTACAGACTGAGCCACCAAGCCCGGCTTGAATTCAGATATTAAACTGACAATTGACCAATATTCTATCAAACAGGAGAGAAGGATTACCAGCAAATTATTTTGTGGATCTCAACAGACTGATTCTAACATTTATAGGAAGAGGCAAAAGACCCAAAAAAGCCAATACTGAAGGAGAAGAATAAACTCGGAGGACTGGTGCTCCCCAACTTTGACACTTACATAAAGCTACAGGAATCAGGACAGTGTGGCACTCAAGAAAAACAGACATACACGGCCAGGCTCGGTGGCTCAGCCTGTCATCCCAGCACTTTGGGAGGCCGAGGCGAGTGGATTGCCTGAGCCTGCGGGTTCGAGTCCAGCACGGGCAACTTGACGAGATCTCATCTCTACAATAAATAAATAAAAAATTAGCTGGGCGTGGTAGCATGCACCTGTAGTTCCGATTACTTGGAAGGCTGAGGCGGAACGATCGCTGGAGCCCAGCACGTTGACACTGGGGTGACCGAGAGGGTGCCACTGCACTCCAGCCTGGGTGATGGAGTGAGACTCCTACTCAAAAACAAACAAACAAAAAGGAGTCACTTATCAGTCTGAATGTTTTGCTGCTCAGATATTTCTTATACCAGATATCCCGCTCTTAAGTTCAGCCTTCTGTAATGTCTTCAGACACAAGCATAACTCTGCCAGGTCCTTTGCCATTGTTTGGAAAGGTCGGCTTCCACTCGTTTCCAGTACTTTATTACTCATTTGTGTCTGCGATTTCATGAGAACAGTCTTTCCTGTCCATATTTCTACCGGCATTCTGATCATGACCACTTAATCGCTAAGAAGTTTCAGATGAGGTGGAGGTGAGAGCATTGCCTGAGACCCGCCCTGGCAACTTGGCAAGCCCTCATCTCTACAAGAAATCAAAAAATTAGCCGGGCATGGTGGTGCGCACCTGTGGTTCCAGCTACCTGGAAGGCTGAGGTGGAAGGATCGCCTGAGCCCAGCAGGTCGAGGCTGCGGTGGCTGTGAGCATGTCACTGCACTTGAGCCTGGGTGACAGTGAGACTCAAACTCAAAAACAAAGAAAAAAGTTTCAGACTTTCCCCATGACTCTCCTCTTCCTCTGAGCCCCCACCATAATTGCCCTGAAAGCTCCATTTATGTGATTCAGACGTGTTTTAGCCTGCTTCTCCAAATTCTTGCAGCCTCTATTACCTGGTTTCAAAGCCGCTTCCACATTTTCAGTGATTATTTTATATTAACAGCCTCACACCTCCACACCAATTTTCTTACTGCTCTCCCTCCTTGCCACACTGTTGCATTGTGGACTGAATTTCCAACCCACAAATTCTGGGGACAAATTCAAATCACAGAAAGCATTATTCTCAATAGACAAGATATGGAATTATCTGTATCCATCAACAGGTGAATGGATAAAGAAAATGTGGCATATAAACACATGATAGAACACCATTCAGCGTTTGCACAGAAGGAAGACGGGTCATTTGTGACAACGCAGATAAGCCTAGAGGACATTATGCCACGTTAAATGAAACAGGCGTGGAAAGACAAAACCATATGAGCTATTTTATATGTGAAATCTAAAAAAGTTGAACTCAAAGTGGAGAGTAGAATGTCTGTTACCCGGGTGGGGAAGGGATAGGGAAAGGATGCAAAATTTCACTTAGGCTGGGAGGAATGAGTTCAAGAGATCTATGATCGTGCAAGATGGTGACTGCAGTTAAAAACAATGTGTTGTTTTGTATCCTCACCACAAAAAATAGTATGTACATTAATGCATATGTTGATTAGCTCAACTTAGGCATTCCACAGTGTATACATATTTTAGAACATTGTGTTGTTAAGAAAAAAGAATTTGGTCTTCAGATTACAGAATGGTCAATTGTGCCATGAACTGCTGGCAGTTCAAGTGGGATAAGCACTCGGAATAAATCACCAGATCCCACTGAATGGTACTTAATTATGGAAGGGAAACACAGGGGAAAGGTAACAAGAGCAGAGAAAGATAAGCTTTAGAGTAAAGATTTAAATGGTTGAACTTTGACCCAAACAGGAGAAAAAGCCCAGCTGCAAAACCAGAAAGCACAGGGAAGACAGCATGAAAATGTCAAGAAGATAGCAATGTTTCCAGGGTGAATAACTAGGTTTTGTGTGTGTGTGTGTGTGTGTGTGTGTGTGTGTGTGAGTGTTCTTTGATCACAACTTCCTTTTAGTGGTATGATCCACGAGTGTGTTGGTTATTGAGGCCCTACAACTTTGCGGGTCAGAGAGATTAAAATTGGTCTGATTCTTAGGTTACAGAAACAGCATGCTACTTTTTTTGCTATACTCACTCCTTAGTAGGGATGAAAAGAACTAAAGTGGTTTAACAAAGGAACGGCCAGACAATCAGGGAGAGATTCAGGATAGCGGGCTTTGAACTGGGCCTTAAGGAAGGACGGGGGTCGCAGGGTGGGAGAAAGATGGGCAACTTGGGGCACAGCAACAGCTACAGGAGCGGCCGGCCGCACTGAGCAACAGCGTGCCTGAGACCGTTTGACCGCAGTGTGGGCGTCCGGCGGAGAGCGACAAGAAGCCACGTGGGAGAATGAGAGGGGACGGTGGGAGGTTGTGAGAACCAAGCGGTGGTGTTGGGGCTGGGAGTCCCTGGCCAGGTCGGCAGGCCGACGGCTGTTGGCCGTGGTTCCCTATGGCAGACATCAACGCTTGACGACAGCACTTCTTTCAGCTGAGCTCAGAAATGGCCTTAGAAGTGACTCTTCAAGCCGGGCTCGGTGGCTCAGTCTGTCATCCCGCGCTTTGGGAGGCTGAGGTGAGTGGATGGCCTGAGCCCGCGGGTTCGAGACCCGTCTGGGCAACTTGACGAGATCTCATCTCTACAATAAGTCAAAAATGAGCCGGGCGTGGTAGCGCGCGCCTGTTGTTCCAGCGACTCGGAAGGCTGAGGCAGAAGGGTCGCCGTAGCCCAGCAGGTCGAGGCTGCGGTGGCCGCATGCGGCACTGCACTCCAGTCTGGGTGACCGACTGAGACTCCAACTCAAAAAAAAAAAAAGTGGCTCTTCAGGTAGTCAATATAAATTGGTTTGAATTGGCAATCAGTTTGAAACATACTGCCAATCAGGTTTTCTGGATCAGTAGGGAAATAATGAATGCAATGTTTATGAAACATCGACACTCGGAATAGGTCAGCTGAGAGGCTGTTACTATCGAAGTAAGTAAAGCTGAGGTCACTAGAACTGAGCTGACAAACTTGTGGAAAGTTGGATAATTTGATGATGATGCTAGGGTTTTTCTCTGCACTGGTCAATACATTCCAGTTAAACTATTTTTCAGGCATCTTTGTGGAAAAACAAAAACAAAAACAAACCTAGCTTGGGCTCTGTAAAGACATAGTTGCTTACTCTAAGGATACTGTATTGCTTTTCTACTGCTAGATAACCAATTACCACAAATATGTTGGCTGTTTATTCTCCCACGATGTCTGTGGACCAGGATTTGACACAGCTCAGTGAAACTGTCCTCCAGGGGCCAGTTCAGGGACTGTGGTCTTGTCTCCAGCCCGGGAGGGAGCAGTTTCCTAGCCCACGTGGGTGCTAGTGGCACTACGTCTCCAGCAGGCTGTCACACTGAGAGCATCAATTCCTTGTGAGCTGTTGGCCAGAGGCTGTCTTCAGTTTCTCATCCTGTGGCCCTCTCCAAAGTGAAGCTTGCGACAGGGCATCTGGTTTCTTCAAATCCAGCAGGGAAAAGTGTCCTTACAAGGTGGGCATTATGATAACATGGATGATCATGGCAGAAGTAGCATCCCTTCACACTGCCACATTCTATTGGTTAAAGACAAGTCACCAGCATCAGCCACATTCAATCAACTAACTAATTAATTAATTAATTTTGAGACAATTTTATTTTTTTTGAGTTGGAGTCTCACTCTGTCGCCCAGACTGGAGTGCAGTGGCCGCTCCCGGTCACCGCAGCCTTGACCTGCTGGGCTCCGGCGATCCTTCCGCCTCAGCCTTCTGAGTAGCCAGAACGACAGGCGCGCGCTACCATGCCTGGCTGATTTTTTGATTTATTGTAGAGATGAGGTCTCGCCAAGTTGCCCAGGCGAGTCTCGAACGTGCGGGCTCAGGCAGTCCACTCACCTCAGCCTCCCAAAGGCGTGGGATGACAGGCTGAGTCACCGAGCCCGGCTTGAGACAATTTTAACCTCTCTCAGTCACCCAGGCTGGAGGGCGGGGGTGTGATCATGGCTCACAGCAGCCTCCTGGGCTCACACAACTCTCCTTTCTCAGCCTCCCCAGTAGCTGGGACCGCAGGCGCGGGCCACGACACCCGGCTGTCAGTTTTACTTTTTACATTCATTTAATTGTTTGTTTGTTTGTTTTATAGAGACGGGGTCTCACTATGTTTCCCAGTCTAGGTTTGTACTCCTGGTCACAAATGATCCTCCCGCCTCAGCCTCCTGAGTAGATGGGACTACAGGTCCATGCCATCACATCTGGATAAGGTGTTTGTTTTTGCAACAGACTTCCACAGAGGCTGCCAGTCAGCCTGCAGTTTGAGGAACAGCTTAGTGTGTCTTCCACTAGACAGTGATTAATAGAGCATTTTTTTTTTTTTTGAGTCGGAGTCTCACTCTGTCGCCCAGACTGGAGTGCAGTGGTCGCTCTGTTGGCCAACAGCCTTGCCTGTTGGGCTCCGGCGATCCTTCTGCCTCAGCCTTCCAAGTAACCGGAATTACAGGCATGCGCTACCACGCCCAGCTGGTTTTTTGATTTATTGCAGCGACGAGGTCTTGCTGCCCAGGCGGGTCTCGAACCTGCGGGCTCGGGCAATCCACTCACCTCAGACTCCCACAGGTGCGGGATTACAGGCTGAGCCACCAAGCCCGGCTGGATAGAGCATTTTTTCTTAGAAGGTGGCTGGGAAATGGCACACGCTAGGACTCAATTATCCAGTGGTTATAAAAACATCAAAGCCTTATAATTTCTCATTTATTACTACTGCCCTTTTGTTAATAGTCCCCTTCTTTCTAAAAATGAACAGAGCATTTGCAGTAGTTTATAGAGATACATTAAACACCATGATAAGAAAGCAAAATAAAAAAAGTACAAAATATGATGTATGAGCCTGGTGCTGTGGCTCATACCCATTATCCTGGAACTTTGTGATGCTGAAGTGGAGGATTGTTTGAGTTCAAGACCAGTCTGGGTGACATGAGACCCTGTCCCTATGAGAAATAAAAATAAAAATTAGCTGGGTGTGGTGACAAGTAGTCCAGGCTTAAGCAATTGCTTGAGCACCTGTAGTCCTTGTTTTGCAGGAGGCTGAGGCAGGAGGATCACTTGCACCCAGGATTTTGAGACTGGGGTGAACCATGATTGTGTCACTGCACTCCAGTCTGGGCAACAGAGTGAGATCCTGACATGAGGGAGAAACCTGAAAACAAGGTGAATTGAAGGGTGAGTCAGTACCTGCATTTTACACCATAAACATTTACTAGGGATGTGCTAGGGATTTCTCTTTGAGTTTCCTAGTATCCAGAGCCAAGAGGAAAATACAAGTTCCTATAAAAAATTACTTGGTGATTAGTAGAAAGAACTAAGGATTTCTTAGAATTTAGTCATCATAATAATTCCGACCATTTATTGTGCATATTTGATGGGCCAGACTCTATATTAAATGTCAGGTATAAACCCTAAGACTATCCCCATTTCACTGGTGAGAAAACAGAGATTGAAAGAGATTAAATGCCTTTGTCAAGGTCACAAAGTGGACAAGTGGTTGGATCTGGATCGCTCTGGCTCCAAATCCTTCATCTTTCTTCAGTGCATACTGATGAGCTGAGCAAGCAGTGGTAAAAAAAAAAAATGGCAGGGAGACCCACATCTATCACTTGCCCTGGCTCTTCTGCCTCTCCTGGGTTCTGGTGCCCCACAAACGCCAGCAGTTGTTTTCTGACTGCTTCTAACACCCTAGATACCTTTTGCTTTCTCCTTTCTGCAGTTTCTTTTTCATGCTGCACAAAGTCCTATTAGATCAGCCAGCTGTAAGGAAAATGACATCAGTCAGGTTTCCTCGCCTGGTCAGAACAACATAACACTCCTTATGACAAAACAAGACAATGTAAGCTGTTAGACATTACCATAAGCTCATGATCTGGCTGCAAGCCATTATTGTGTAAATCTGTATAAAAGCAGACCCAGATGGACCCCAGTGCAGACACCTCTCTCACTGTAGTTGCCAGCCACCACAATTAACCTGCTATAAACCTTCCTAAGGCTCAGTTGTTTGGCCTGTCTGAATCCAGAGTGAACCTGCCTGGAGTAGAGCTCCTCCAGACCATGTGGCATAGTTGGCAGGATTAATTTTGGGTTGCTATGGAGTCTGCTGCCCCAGGGGATGGAGGAATTCCAGAAGCGGCTCCTGGAGCCACAGGGTGGATGTTTCTGACCACCCCCCAGGCAGACTCACCTCCATCTGCAGGTGGAGGCATGGGAGAGGGAGTCTCAGATACAAAGAGTACTGGCCTCAGTAGACATGGTGCTGAATGTGGAAACCCAGAGAAATTCAAGGGACTGTCTCTGGCTATTGACGGATACGGTGGTAAAACTTTCGGGGTCAAAGCAGTACAAGTGCCTTTAGGAATAGGGAGATGACCCCCAAGAGAGCTGCTCTGTGTTTGTTAAAACATTTAAAGAAGTGTGGCCCGGAAGTCAATACCTTGAAAATCCAAGAGCCTGGCTTATTGGTCAAATTTTTGGGGGTTGTTTGGTGAATAAGACAAAGGTGATACCTGAGGCTATTTTTGATAAAGTATAGTCTTTCCTCTCTCTTACTACAATTAAAGCCCTATGGGAGTTTTTTTAGAAGTTTTAGTGTCCTGGAGAGCTTCTATACTGCACTTGGTGCAAATTCTGATACCCTTATATTATCTGGTGAAAAGGGTATCAAGTGGGCATGGGATGAATAGACAAAGTCTTTCTCAGTGGCCACATGGGTGGTCACCAGAGCGCAAGATTTGGTGGGATATGATCCTGCCTGACCTGGTGACCTAGATGTCTAAGTAATGAAGGTAAGGTTGGCGGTTATGGCAGACAAGTGAAAGATGATGGCAATCAATCGGATTTTGGTCTCAGCTATGGAAAGGGGCCGAGACATGTCACACTTTAATAGAAAAGTAACTGGCAGCCGTTTATTTCACCTTGTGGGCAATAGAACCCATCACTGGAACAACAAAGCTCACTGAGTGCAAGCCCTTTAAGTGCTGAGTGGCCGCGCATTTTGGAACCTGTGATTTATGCTGTGACTTATCCACCAAGTTGATGGCAGCAACACTTCTCACAGAACCAGTGCCTAGCCCACAAAAGGAAGGGACCCCACCCATACCAGCAGAAGTGTGGAATATGCATGGCTCTAGTCAAGGAAATCCAACACAGTGGATGGCAGTAGCTTTCCAGCCATCAACAGAGACCCTCTGGTGGGAAACTGGAGCCCACCATAATGGCCAATAGGCAGAGTTATGAACTGTATGGCTTATGATAAAGAATGAGCCAACCCCCCTAGTCATATGTATAGATAGTTGGGCTATATGCAGAGGGCTTATTTTATAGATTACTTCATGGTGGGAGGAAAAACGAACTCTGTTATGTTGGGCCTTGTGGGGTCAAGCACTGTGGCATGAATGAGGTCATCTAAAGGATGTTACAGTTGCCGGGCTCGGTGGCTCAGCCTGTAATTCCACGCCTTTGGGAGGCTGAGGTGAGTGGATTGCCTGAGCCCGCGGGTTCGAGACCCACCTGGGCAGCGAGACCTCATCTCTACAATAGATCAAAAAATCAGCCGGGCGTGGTAGCGC
>NW_007248660.1:122789-128438 GCF_000164805.1 Carlito syrichta
CCCCAAAAAAAAAAAAAAAAAAAAAAAAAAAAAGGATGTTACAGTTTATTATATCACCGGACACATACCTCTAATATATCCTGGAAATGATGAGACTGATGCACTGGCTAAAGTTTGACGTTTGGGAACTATTCACATGAGAGACTTAGCCAATCAGAGACTGCTGCACACCAGACAGAAGTCAATGTGGGCTACAGCAAAGGCTTGGAATTGGCCCTTACAGTATAAAGAAGTAGCAGAAGCGGCCACTACATTCGTGGTATGTTCCAAAGAATATCCGAAGTGTATTCCTGCCGCTCAAGGCCAGCTATGATGAGGCCAGTGGCCTCTAACTCAACAGCAAGCGGATTTTATTGGGCCTCCCCCTTGTTCCAAGGAAGTTTGATATGCCGTAACTATGGTAGATACTGCAACGGGCCTACTGTTTGCTTATCCGACTAAAGCTGTAGACCAGAAAGCGACGATCCGTGCTTGGGAAAGACTGCGTCCTGCCGACGGACACCCCCACGACAGAGAGTGACAGCGGGACTCGCTTCACTGGAACCGAAGTGGAAGGCTGGGCAGCACCAACGGGGGTGGAGTGGGAGTTCCACGCTCCCCACCACTGGAGAGGGGCCGGTCTCATCGAGCCCTAGTGTGGTCTGTATTTGTTTTGAGTCAGAGTCTCTAGTCTGTCACCCAAGGCCACCGCGGCCTCGACCTGCTGGGCTTAGGCAGTCCTTCCACCTCATCCTTCCAAGTAGCTGGAACTAGGCACGTGCTACCACACCGGGCTAATCTTTTGATTTCTTGTAGAGACATGGTCTCACTGAGTTGTCCAGGCTGGTCTCGAACTGCTGGGCTCAGGGAATCCTCTCACCTTTGTCTCCCAAAGTGCTGGGATTACAGGCTTAAGCCACCATGTCCGGCTTACAATGGTCTCTCAAAACAGGGTCTGCGAACCTCATCAGCACGACACTCTTTGTATGGCTGGATGAAACATCTCTGGGAAGTCCTCAGGACTTCGAATGAACAACCACGGACAGGAGCCCTGGGCCCTATGGAAGCCTTCTTGCATTATGCTGCCATCCCCATTTGACTTCAGTGAAAACAGTACATGATCTATTAAAACCTGGATTAGGTTGACAACAGAGTATCTTGTTGCCAGCCCCACAGCCCTAAGCCTTGGGGAGTGGCTAGAATGGACTTGATATGGAAGGTGATGGCAACGGTTTACAATGGTTTGTGCTAATAGCCCGTCGGGGACAGGTCTGGCCCGAAATTTGACAACCGCACCATGGATTACTGCTATTTGGTCCCTAACAGTAAAAGTCTATTGTCCGCCTGGAGGCAAAAACACTAGTATTCTGTGTGTGTGTGTGTGTGTGTGTGTGTGTGCGTGTGTGTGTGTGTGTGTTGGAGTCTCACTCCATCGCCCAGTCTGGAGTGCAGTGGCATGCTCCTGGCCACCGCAGCCTCGACCCGCTGGGCTCTGGCAATTCTTCTGCCTCAGCCTTCCAAGTAGCCAGAACTACAGGCACGTGCTACCACGCCTGGCTAATTTTTGATTCATTGTAGAGACGAAGTCTCGCCAAGTTGCCCTGGGGGGTCTCAAACCCACAGGCTCAGCCAATCCACTCGCCTCAGCCTCCCAAAGTGCTGGGATGACAGGCTGAGCCACCGAGCCCGGCCAACACTAGTATTCCAAAGGCAATATTTGTGTTATCATTATGGCCAGTGCAAGCCTCTCCATTACTCCTACATGCAGTACCACAAACAATTACAGAAAAGGCTGAAAAGGTATGGTATAGTAAGCCAAGGAAACCGGCTATCTTATCACAGGATCAGACTTTAGTTTGTATGTTAGTAGAGGGAAGGGATTTGCCGATGTTGGTACCTATAGCCTCCCTCTCTTATCGCCTGCCCTTAGTTGGGTTGCCCCGAATTCCCTGATGGACTGGGCTCACACCTACACTACTAACCGTGAGACATAGCCCTGAGCTCAAGATCTGGCTGCAAGCCACTATCGTGTAAGTCTGTATAAAGAGACCCAGATAGTCCCCAGTGCAGCCACTTCTCCCACTGTACTTGCCATTCACTGTGATTACAGTGACGCTTCCTAAGGCTCTTCAGCTGTTCTTTGGCCTCTCTGAATCCGGCGTGACCCTGGCTGGACTAGAGCTCCTTCAGAACACCAACTTGTTTTTCTTGCAATTTTCTTCTTCTTCTTTCATTGATGCTTCTCCTCTGGTTGTTTCTGTTTCTTCTTTGCCTGCCAAGAAATTTGAAGAAAATCTTCACCTATACCTTTTCCTGGTTGTCATGGAAGCTTATTGCTTTTTGCCTTACTTGCTATTGATAAAAAGCAAAAGTTGAGCATTATTTTTAAAGTTATACAGAATCCAACGTCCTCCCATTTATCGTAGTGTGCGCTTGAGAGGAAGATGGGTAGGATAGAAGGACTACAGGCTCTGCAGGTATAGTTCACAAACTATGAAGAAAGCATTTATGCAGTTCATCAAGATTTACGTATTTCCTGAGAAAACATTTAAAATTTGTAAAGTAAAACTGAATTTAGTCAATGTTTTGTTACTTATTGCTTTTGATTCTGTTGGGAGGGGAATATTTAAATTTACTATTATCTATTAATCTGCCCTAATAAGATAGTAAACATAGAAGTTCACCAACAGCTGGGTGTCATTGGGTTGGATATTTGTGAAAAAGGTATGATAATGGTTACTCAAATTGTATAATTGGAGTTGGGCTCGGTGGCTCAGCCTGTAATCCCGCGCCTTTGGGAGTCCGAGGTAAGTGGATTGCCTAAGCCCGCGGGTTCGAGACCCGCCTGGGCAGCGAGACCTCATCTCTACGATAAATCAAAAAAATTAGCCGGGTGTGGTAGCGCATGCTTGTAGTTCCAGCTACTTGGAAGACTGAGGCGGAAGGATCGCCGGAGCCCAGTGGGGCGAGGCTGCAGTGGCTGGGAGCGGCCACTGCACTCCAGTCTGGGTGACAGAGTGAGACTCCAACTAAAAAAAAAATCCCAAAAAACCCCCAAAAAATTGGTGAATGTACAACAACCGTAAGTAGAAGAGTATATTGGTTTTCTATTGGTACAGAACAAAGTATCCCCAAACTTAGTGGCTTAAAACAGCAAATATTTGTCATCTCATTTTCTATGGGTCAGAAACCCGAGCATGTCCTCTCTGGGGTTCTTTGTCTCAAGGTCTCTAGCAAAGTGGCAATCAAGGTGTTGGCCGGGGCTATGGCTTCATCTGAAGTCTTAGCTGAGGGGCCACCCGCTTTTAAGCTCATGTCTATGGCTGTTATACCGCACTTTCTTGTTGCTGTTGGCCAGAAGTTGCCCTTACCTCCTAGCCGTGTTGCCTTCTTCATAGAACAGCTCTCAAGATGGCAGCTGGCTCCCCCCCTTAGAGCAGGAGAGTGCAAAAGATAGAATCCAGTCTTTTAAAAACACAACCTCAGAATTGATATGGCAGCACTTATGTCTTTTCTGTTTATTAGCAGGCTAGTCAGTAAGCCCAATTCACATTCAACTCAAGAGGATTATACAAAACAAGGGGACAAATCAGGAGGGAATGCTTGAGGGCCATCCTAGAGATTGAAACACATACTAAAAGAATGCTACTTCACAGTGTCACTTCATATTAGGTGCATACTTAGGACCAGTGGGGAAGCAAAAGCAGCTGACAAGTTCAGCAAGTAGGAAAAGGGTCTTTCTTTTTCCCAAAGCTTCAGACTAGAGATGGGGTAAATGTGCAGGATGCAAAGAACTAGGAATGTCTACCTCAGCATAATTACTTCTCTACATAATAATTACCCCTAAAATTAAAAGCTACAATAGCAACATCAATGTCAGCATCTACGAGTATCATAACCAACACTGCAGTGGAAACCAGGAATGAAAAGAGCATGAACTTTGGAGTCACAACTATGGGCAGATATGTGCTCTTAAACAAGCCATTTCAGTTCTTTGAAGTCTGTTTCCATTTCTTTTTTTTGAGTTGAGTCTCACTCTGTCACCCAGACTGGAGTGCAGTGGCTGCTCCCGGCCACCGCAGCCTCGACCTGCTGGGCTCTGGCGATCCTTCTGCCTCAGCCTTCCAAGTAGCTGGAATTACAGGCATGCACTACCACACCCAGCTGATTTTTTCTTTTTTTGATTTATTGGAGAGATGAGGTCTCGCTGCCCAGGCGGGTCTCGAACCGGCGGGCTCAGGCAATCCACTCACCTCAGCCTCCCAAAGGCGCGGGATTACAGGCTGAGCCACCGAGCCCGGCTTGTTTCTATTTCTTATAACATAGGTGTTGCCAGGTGTGGTATAGCACAAACTCGTGGGTTCTTTGACTTGGTCCTGAAATAATTTTCAGAGCAGCCAGCAAAATTTTAAAACAGTTTATTCGCAAAAAGAAGAGAGGCCAGACAGACTAAAAAGCTAAACCACTGCTCTGGAAAGACTGCCATTGCTCCACCTCTGATGGGGGGAATGGGAGGATGGGTGGTCTTTTCCCAGAACATCTATTCTGTCTTTGCAGGAGACTTGCTAGACTTTTTCAATTCACAAGTTCATGAACTAAAAAGGTGATCTTATTATCACTTCTATGGCTTTGGCTAGTTAAGGGATGGTATTCAACATGGAATCTGAAAGATTTTTAGTGATTATTATGCCAAACCATGAACTTAAAGGTTGGGCTATCCTATTCGTACATCTGATGTAATTTTATTTTGATTGGCTGAGGAGGTGCAGTAGGTTGGTGGATCCACATTCCAGCCTGGCCTGCAATAAAAAGATAGTATGAAAAATGTCTGAACACATCCAAAAACCTGCCTATGAGAAATTTATCTATCTATGCCTAACCTGTACTAGCTACTCTGCCTTAATAGGGAAGATGGCATCAAATGCTACTAATTATAACCTTTATATTTATGAAGGCGCTATTGAGAGCCATGGTGGTTACATGAGTGAAAACCAAGAATGGGAAATCTTTGCTTTTTGAATGACATAATGCTTCCTACTTAAACATTTTATTTTACATTTCTCTCTTTTTTTTTCAAGTCGGAGTCTCACTCTGTCACCCAGTTTGGAGTGCAGTGGCATGCTCACAGGCACCGCATGTCCTTCCGTCTCAGCCTTCCAAGTAGCTGGAACTACAGGTGCATACCACCATGCTAGTTAATTTTTAAAATTTATTGTAGAGATGAGGGCTCGCCATGTTGCCTAGGCTGATCTCAAACCCCTGGGCTCACATATTTCTCTCACCTCCGCCTCCCAAAGTGCTGGGATTACAGGCGTGAACCACCGTGTCTGGCTTATTTCATACTTCTCAAATTATCTTTTTAGGCTTAGACACAGATTTTAATCATGTTTCAGTATTATGCATATATCAAGAGCATAAATGAAATATAGGTTTAACTCCTAGGAATTGTTGATGAAAAGATCCCAATCTCAGCCGGGTTCGGTGGCTCAGCCTGTAATCCCGCGCCTATGGGAGGCTGAGATGAGTGGATTGCCTGAGCCCGCGGGTTCGAGACCCGCCTGGGCAGCGAAACCTCATCTCTACAATAAATCAAAAAATTAGCTAGGTGTGGTAGCGCGTGCCTGTAATTCCGGCTACTCGGAAGGCTGACGTGGAAGGATCGCCGGAGCC
>NW_007248660.1:128565-129529 GCF_000164805.1 Carlito syrichta
AAAAAAAAAAAAAAAAAAAAATCCCAATCTCTGTAAAATATTTCAAGACGGTCTATTCTTAAACCAAACTTGAGGACTTAAAGCCAGGTAAAGCCATCCTCAGGCGGTCCTGAGAATGTTTGCCCCCTGTAGCTGAACAGTGATTTAGGAAGGCAGAAGTTACAAAAACCATCAATCAATACATGGTTTGGTCCAAGAAAGTGAGATATTTCTACCCCCGGGGTTGAAGGTGATAAGAGGATTCAAAGAGGTCTTGACTGGTAATTTTGCAGTTCTTGCACTTTTTTTTAAGTTGGAGTCTCACTCCGTCGCTCAGGCTGGAGTTCAGTGGCACCCTCAGGCCACCCCAGCGACGACCTGCTGGGCTCCGGGGATCCTTCCAAGTAGCCAGAACTACAGGCGTGCGCCACCATGCCCGGCTAATTGCTGATTTACTGGAGAGACGCGGTCTCGCCAAGTGCCCGGGCTGGTCTCGAACCCGCGGGCTCAGGCCATCCACTGGCCTGGGCCTCCCCAAGAGCGCTGGGACGACAGGGGGAGCCACCGAGCCGGGCCAACTTGGCAGTTCCTATCCAAGGACTCCGGACGTCAGCAGAGGCGAGGCTTTACGGGGGTGGAGAGCCCCAGGTCTGCCGATCCGTGGACGAAGCTAGTTCGCTCTGCGGAGACAAGGGGCAGAGAGGCTTTCCGGAGGGGCCGACACGTACTCGGAGTCCTCCGGGGACAAGGCGCCCGGGAGTCCGGGGGGCCCTAGGAGACGGCTCCTCGGGGCGGGCGGGCTTCCTTTCCTTCCTTGGGACGTAAAGTCACCCCAGTCAGGCTGGGCAGCAGGAGCGCAAAAGCCGACCTGGGCGTCCCGATCACGAGCGACTCCCCAGGCGCCTCCGGAGCTGGGCTGAGGCCACGAGCTCAGGCTCCCGCCCTCCGTGCTCCGACGCTCCCGTCGTCCTTCAGCACCGAGGAG
>NW_007248660.1:130242-148295 GCF_000164805.1 Carlito syrichta
GGGGTCGCTCACCTGACCGAAGGCTGCTGTCTGCTCTCGTTTAAGTGGAAAGACGGCAGAGCCGACAAAAGCACAGAGCCGGAGGAAAGCTAATTGACGAGCAAATGGGTCCTTAGATGGGCGGGCCCCTCCGCTCCCGTGCCGAGGGCCATGTCTGGCTGCCAGTGAGCACAGACCTGGAAATCAGCTGTTGACGCTGAAGGTGTAGCAATCTGACGATGGCAGAGATGTGCCCAGCTACGAACGTCGAGTCTTACGCTTTTGAAATGTTAACACGTACGATGTCTTTTTCTAGTTTTCCTGGAAACGAGGTCCCAGGACCGGGCGGTTTAATCATGTTTGCCGTTATTACATAATAAAGCGAATTTTCAAACTTGCGTTTACTAGAATGGAAAGCTTGGAATGTACAGTTGTGTTTGGCACTGATAAAGCGATACCTCGGGATACACTCTGCATACGTTTTAATTAAAAATGATGTCTCTTAGGTCTTTATCATGTGTAGATGTTCTAGGTGATAAGCTCTTAGCAATTCTAGTGCTGGGGGACTAATTCAGTATACTTGGGGTCGGAGCTCACTAGTAAGGCAAACGTTTTTTCTAAGTGGCATTTTAGGGTTACAGCTGTACTTGGTATTTGAGATCCATGCGCTTGGATATGGGGCTATATCTTTTTGAACCCCAGTCCTGACTCCCAGTTTTTGCGCTTACCCACAAGCCCTTCCATGCTGGGGCCATATCTTTTTAAGAGTTGTCATAGTACCTGTAGGTTTTTGAAAGTTTAGTGAAAAGATAATGCATTTTAATTTGGTACTTTTCGTTTTGTGGATTGCATTACTTATTCAAACATTTCTTCAATCCTGTACATTTGAGAAGATAGAACTTTCTTTTTTTGAGTAGGAGTCTCACTCTGTCGCCCAGACTGCTGGGCTCCGGCGATCCTTCCGCCTCCGCCTTCCGAGTAGCCGGAATTACAGGCGCGCGCTGCCACGCCCGGCTGATTTTTTGATTTATTGTAGAGATGAGCTCTCGCGGCCCAGGCGGGTCACGGAACCCGCGGGCTCAGGCCATCCACTCACCTCAGCCTCCCAAAGGCGCGGGATTACAGGCTGAGCCACTGAGCCTGCCTGAGAAGATATAATATTTTGAAAAGGCCAGAGTTGAGACTATTAATGGAAAATACTTTTTCTTAACTACTTTTAGTTGTTTCTGGAAGTTGAATATATTTTATATAGATATTGCTGATAGATTATTAGCGTACTGTACATCGGGAGCCTATATTTTCTAGTTTATAGTTCAACATTCACTTGCAGTTTCAGTCTCTTTTTTAGGCAGTTAATTGAGTTTTCTTAAGCTACTGATACTTGCTTTGAAACTGTTGTTAAAAACTTGCCCTGGTCACTTTTATGCCCTGGTCAATTTTTGTACTTTAGATAAATGATAACATGGTCAAACTGGGAAGGAGATGAGTCCAAAGAAACTTTACACTATGTTTTAAAATTCATTATTTTTGAATTATACTATTAGTTATTCTTTTTTGCTGTTTGCTTTATGGTAGCGTGGGAAGTAGTATTTGTGGCTTTGTGAAATGAATGTGATATAACTTGAAATTTACAATTAGATGAGCAGGATGGATGTAATATACATTTTTTAAAATTTAAGGCAAAATATCTTCATAAAGACCAGGCTCGGTGGCTCAGCCTGTAATCCCAGCCCTTTGGGAGGCTGAGGCGAGAGGATTGTCTGAGCCCGTGGGTTCGAGATCCACCTGGGCAACTTGACGAGACCTCATCTTTACAATAAATCAAAAATTAGCTGGGCATGGTAGCACATGCCTGTGGTTCCAGCTACTTGGAAGGCTGAGGTGGAAGGATCCCAGGAGTCCAGCAGGTCGAGGCTGCAGTGGCTGGGCGACAGAGTGAGCCTCCAATTAAAAAAACAGAAGCAAAAACAAAAACCTTCATAAAAATAGTTGTATAATTGGCCCAAAAGAAAAAAAATTTACATGTTTTCTGATCTTTATTACAGCGTTATAGTTCAATTGCAGTATCTAAATCACATACTTTTACCCTTCCTCTTGCTGGAAGAGGAGTTTTGGGTAAAAATAATTCCAATTTTATTGGTGCTTTGAAGCTGAAACATACTTTAGCATACCACGTGGTCCATTTTGCAGATGTGAAAAGAGAAAACCGAGGCCCAAGGAAATACAGGGTTATACGCGGCTGGCTGGCAGTGGACGCAAGACTAGAGTTCAGGCCTCTTATCTTCAATCTGTTGGTCTCTCCACTGTGAGGAGCTGTGAATTCGGATTATTTCTCAAGACGTGAGTCTTACTCCCGATAGGCTGGAGAGTGACTTTGACACTTTCCCTTCCTGGTAGCATCCTTGTTTCAGACTCTTAGATTCTTCTCATGGATGGAAGAGGGGCTTTGAGAGAGATCCAGCTAGCTTACTCCTTTCCAAAAGGCAGAGACGGCTCTTGGCATCAAGATCTCGCAGGACTAGCTTCAGGAACACTACTCTAGGAATAGAAATTATTTTATGATTATTTTTGAGTTGGAGTCTCACTGTCGCCCAGGCTAGAGTGCAGTGGCACACTCATGGCCACCCCAGCATTGACCTGCTGGGCTCCTGCAATCCTTCCGCCTCAGCCTTCCAAGTAGCTGGAGCTACAGGCATGAGCTACCACACCCAGCTAATTTTTGATTTATTGTAGGGATGAGGGCTCGCTGAAGTTGGCCGGGCTGGTCTTAAGCTGGTGGGCTCAGGCAGTACACTCGCCTGGGCCTCCTAGAGTGCTGGGATTACAGGCTAAGGCACTGGGCTCTGCCTTATTATATATTTTTTGAGTCAGAGTCTCACTCTGTTGCCCAGGCTGGAGTGCGGTGACACACTCACGGCCACCGCAGCTTCGACCTGCAGGGCTCAGGTGATCCTTCAGCCTCAGCCTTCCGTGTAGCTGGACCTACAGGCATGTGCCATCACGCCCAGTTAATTTTTTGATATATTGTAGAGATGAGGTCTTGTCAGTTTGCCTAGGCTGTTCTTGAACCCGTGAGCTCAGGCAGTCCGCTCACCTTGACCTCCCAAGGTGCTGGGATTATAGGTGTGAGCCACCCCTGGCCTAGAAATTTATTAATATTATTTAGTTCCTGTGATTCAAAACTTCTTTAGATCTCAGCATTAATATTAACAATTAGTTTTATAAGAAATATGTGTCATAGTTTTAAAAAACTTATAAAAGTTTCAGAACTTTCACAGAAAAGTTGTGAAGACAGTACAGAGAATTCTCATAATTTCCCTGTTAATTTCTTACATTAGTATGGTGCATTTGCTACAATTAGGGAACCAGTATTAACACATTTATTGTTAACTAAATGCCATACTATGTTCAGATTTCCTTAGTTTTTATCTAATGTTTCTTTTTTGTCCCAGGACCCCCTTCAGGATACCACATTACATTGTAGGATGAAACATTTTTAAGATTTATTTTTTAGGTTATACTGGTGTTACAATTGGGCTCTAATTTCTTTGTAGATGTAAAATGTCTTTAAGTAATGACAAGTTCAGAAAAAATGGAATTTATTTTTTAAAATAGTAGGTCTTTGTAAGCTATATAGGCAGAAAACAAAACTAAAGTAAAACCTACTAATTACCCTCTTCACAAGTAAGCAGTATTGAGGTGGGAGTGTTACTTGAGGTGAGGAGTTTGAGATCAACCTGGCCAATATAGTGAGACTTCCATCCATTCATTCCAAAAAATAAATTAGTTGGGCATGGTGGTGTGCACCTGTAGTTGTGGCTATTCAGGAGGCTGAGGCAGGAGAATTGCTTAAGCCCAGGAGGTCAAGGCCATGATCGTGCCACTGCACTTCAGCCTGAGTGACAGAGTAAGACCCTGTCTAACAAAAGAAAAAGAAAAGAAATGAGCAGTATTGTGTATGCTGGAAGAACTAGTTTGGCAGTATTCTGATTTCCCTGCTGCCCCTGACAGACTTGTATGTCACCTTGGGCATGTCACTTAATCACGAAGCCTTGCTTTCTCTATTTCGTCTATGAAAAGGTCGGACAACGTGATCTTGTTTGTTTTTTCCTTCTTTAGATGAAGATACTTAGATCTGGACAGTACTAGGGAGTAGTAATAGAAGGGAGTTGCATGTGTAAATCATAACCTAAAACTTGGGAACTTATATAGCAGTCTAATATATTTTCCTCTTGAGACTTCGATTACTGGCTTGGTAGACTTTTCTAGGTCACTTAGAACCTGGATACTCTTGAGGTACATCTACTTTTGATAATTTGATTAATACAGCCACACTGTACAGGCAGTCCCTTGCTTTGAAGGGTAGATTGAGGAGGTAAAAATGGCCATGCAAATGGAAACTGTTTAAAGCAATCTTAATAGGTGAGAAGATTATGATTCTGAGACCTTTGAAAATGTTAAAACATTAAAAACTCTTCCTGTTGGTTACAAATGTGTAGGAAAATGAAAAATAGAAAAAATACAATTATTGGTATACGTGTACATGTAGGTATGTGTATATAGAGACAGGGTCTCATTGTCGTTCAGGCTGGAGTGCGGTTGGCATGATCGTAGCTCACACAGCCTCAGACTCCTGGACCTTTGCCTTGGATTCCCAAATGTGCTGGAATTACAGGTATGAGCCACCTCATTGGGCCTAAAGTTTATACTTAGCACATTATAATTTAAAATATTAGAAGTACTTAAGTGTTTTATTTCGTTACTGAAAATTTGTCTGGAGTAGTTTGAACAGTGCGTGCTTCTTATATAACTTGGTACAGAGCAAGCACCTTTTTTTCCAAATTTATTTTTTAATTGGCATGAAATTATATTTATCATGTACGATGTTATGTTGAGGTACGGTATATATACGTTGTGAAATGGTTAAATCTAGCTAGTTAACAAATATTTACCTCATATGTTACCATTTTTGTGTTGAGAACACTTAATAGCCACTCTTAGCGTTGTTCGAGAATACGGTATATTGTTAAGTAGTTGCCACGCTGTACAAGTTCTCTTGAACCTGTTCCTCCTATCTAACTGTGATTGTGTATCCTTAGACCAAATATCTCTGCAGCCCCTATTCCCGTCTCCCCAACCACCCCAGTCTCTGGTAACTACCATTCTATACTCTACTTCTATGATGTCAGCTTTGTTGGATTCCATGTATTTGTTCTGTGCCTGGCTTATTTCGCCTAACATAGGGTCCTCCGGGTTCATCCCTGTTGTCAGAAATGACAGAATTTCTTCTTTCTGGCCGGAATAGTATCTCATTGTGTTTATGTACCTCATATCCTTTTTTTTTTTTGAGCTGGAGTCTCACTCTGTCGCCCAGACTGGAGTGCAGCGGCCGCCCCCGGCCACCGCAGCCTCGACCCCTGGGCTCCGGCGATCCTTCCGCCTCCGCCTCTCAAGTAGCCGGAATTACAGGCACGCGCTACCACGCCCGGCTGATTTTTTGATTTATTGTAGAGATGACCCGCCTCGCTGCCCAGTCAGGTCTTGAACCCGCCGGCTCAGGCAATCCACTCACCTCGGCCTCCCAAAGCGCTGGGATTACAGGCTGAGCCACCGAGCCCAGCCTTTTTTGTTTTTCGTTTTTTTTGAGTTGGAGGCTCACTCTGTCACCCAGACTGGAGTGCAGCGGCTGCTCCCGGCCACCGCAGCCTCGACCTGCTGGGCTCCGGCGATCCTTCTGCCTCAGCCTTCCGAGTAGCCGGACCTACAGGCACGCGCTCCCACACCCGGTTGATTTTTTGATTTATTGTAGAGATGAGGTCTCACCGCCCAGGCGGGTCTCGAACCCGCGGGCTCCGGCCATCCACTCACCTCAGCCTCCCGAAGCGCGGGATGACGGGCTGAGCCACCGAGCCCGGCCTACCACATATTCTTCATCCCTTCACCTGTTGATGAACACTTAGGTTGATTCTGTATCTTAGCTGTTGTGAGTTGTGCCGCAGTAAAAAGGAAGTGCAGATCTCTTTGAGTAGTAGGATTGCTGTATCATATGGCAGTTCTGTTTGTAATTTTTTGAGGACCCTCCATACTGTTATCTCTGTGGTTGTACTAAATTATATCTCACTGATACTACAAGGGATTCTTTTACTCTACATCCACGTCAGAACTTGTTATCTTAATCTTTTGACAGTAGCCGTTCTAACAGGAGTGAAGTGATACCTCTTTGTGATTTTGATTTTGTTTCCCTGATGATTAGTGATGTTCAGCATTTTTTCATATACCTGTTGGCCATTTGTATGTCTTTTGAGAATGTCTGTTCAGATGTTTTGCCCATTTTTAAATAAGGTTATTGTTATTGAGTGACTTGAGTTTCTTATGTATTCTGGATGTTAATACCTTATAAAATAAATTAGTGTTCAAATATTTTCTTCTTGTTTTGTTTTGTTTTGAGATGAAGTCTTGGTCTGTTGCCCAGGCTGGAGTTGTAGCTTAACTACAGCCTTGAATTCCTGGGCTCAAGTGATCTCCTGCCCCAGCCTCCTGAGTAATTAGGATTACAGGTGCGAGCCACCACACTCAACTCATTTTTGTAAAGATGGTTTTCTCACTATGTTATCCAAGCTGGGGGTCCGTCTTCTGGCCTCAGGCAATCTTCCTGCCTTGGCCTCCCAAAGTGCTAGAATTATAGGTGTGAGACAGATGTGAACAATCACATGTGGACTTGATTTCTTTGGCTGTTTCATTACTCGTGTATAGAAACACTACTTTTTATAAATTTTTGGTGTATAGAAGCATACTTTTTATGGTGTATGTTGATTTTGTATCTTGCAACTTTACTGAATTTGTGTATTCTTTTTGTTTCTTTTTTAATAGAGATGATATCTTGCTATGTTGCCCAGGCTGGTCTCAAACTCCTGGGCTCAAGCGGTCCCCTCACCCCAGGCTCCCAAAGTGCTGGGATTACAACGTGAGCCACTACATCCAATCTTTTTTTTTTTCCTTTTCTTATTTATTTATTTTTTTTTGAGTTGGAGTCTCACTCTGTTGCCCAGACTAGAGTGCAGTGGCTGCTCCCAGCTACTGCAGCCTCGACCTGCTGGGTTCCGGCGATCCTTCCACCTCAGCCTTCCAAGTAGCTGGAACTACAGGCGCGCACTGCCACGCCCGGCTACTTTTTTTGATTGATTGTAGAGATGAGGTCTCACCAAGTTGCCCAGGTGGGTCTCAAACCCGCGGGCTCAGGCAATTCACTCACCTCAGCCTCCCAAAGCACGGGATTACAGACTGAGCCACTGAGCCTGGCCTTTTTTTCCCTTTTCAATAGAGATAAGGTCTTGCTATGTTTCCCAGGCTGGTCTTGAGCTCCTGGGCACAAGCAATCCTCTTGCCTCAGCCTCTCAAAGTATTGGGATTACAGGTGTGAGCCACCATGTCCAGCCTCATTTATAAATTCTAACTGTTTTGGTGAAGTCTTTAAGTGTTCTGTGTTTAAGATCATGTCATTTGCAAACAGGTACTGTTTAATTTCCTTTTCAATTTGGATGCCTTTTTTTAATCTCTTGCCTAATTGTTCTGGTTCGGACTTCCAGTCCCAGTTGAATAGAAAGGGCAAGATTGGGCATCCCTGTCTTGTCCCAGATGTTAGAAAAAGAGCTTTCAACTTTTCCCTGTTCAGTATGATGTTAGTTCAGTTTGTCATATATCGCCTTTATTGAGGTACATTCCTTCTATACTTAATTTGTAGAGAGGTTTTATCATGAAAAGATATTGAATTTATAATTTTTTCTGCATCTGTTGAAATGATAGTATGGTGTCTGTTCATTCTGCTCATGTAGTGTATCACATGTATTGACTTACATATGTTGAACCATCCTTGCATCCCTGGAATGAGCCCCGCTTGATCATGCTGAATGATCATTTTAATGTGCTGTTGAGTTTAGCTTGCTAGTATTTTATTGAGGATTTTTACATCTATATTCATCAGAGATGTTTGCCTTGTTTTTCTTGTGTCTTTGGTTTTGGAATAGGGTAATGGTGGGCTTCACAGAATGGTTTTGAAAGTAGTTTGAGTAGAATTGGTGTTCTTTACATGTTTTACATCACCATGCCTGGCTAATTTTTTGACTTATTGTAGAGATGAGATCTCGCCAAGTTGCCCAGGTTGCACAAACCCCTGGGCTCAGGCAGTCCTCCCAAAGTGCTGGGATTACAGGTGTGAGCCACCACAGCTGGCCTGCATCTTTTTATATTGCATGTTCCTTAACAAATTATTATAGTTATTTTTATTTGTTATAGTTTTGTCTTTTATCTTTTTACTAAAGTTATAAGTAATTTATACACCGTCATTACAGTGCTAAACTTTTTTTTTTTTTTTTTGAGTTGGAGTCTCACTTTGTTGCCCAGACTAGAGTGCAGTGGCACACTCACAGACACCCCAGTGTTGACCTGCTGGGCTCCGGCAATCCTTCTGCCTCAGCCTTCCAAGTAGCTGGAACTACAGGCACGTGCTACCGCGCCCAGCTAATTTTTAGTTTATTGTAGAGAAAAGTTCTCACCGAGTAGCTAGGGCTAGTCTAGAACCTGTGGGCTCAGGCAGTCCACTCACCTTGGCCTCCCAAAGTGCTGGAATTACAGGCTGAGCCACTGAGCCCAGCCAGTGCTAACATATTCTGAATTTGACTATTTGCTTACTTTTACCAGTGACTTTTATACTTTCATATGTTTTTGTGTTACTTGTTAGCATCCTTTTCTTTCAACTTGAAGAACTCTGCAGCATTTCTTGTAAGGCAGGTGTGGTAGTGATGAACTTCTTCAATGTTTGTTTGGGGAAGTGTTTATCTTTCCTTTGTTTCTGAAGGACAGCTTTCTCCTTTAGAACAGTACTCTTGGTTGGCAATTTTCTCATGGTAGCACTTTTAATATATTGTTACATTCTCTCCTGGCTTGTAAGATCTTTGTTGAGAGGTCTGCTGCTAGGTGTATTGAAACTCTCTTATAGGTTGTTTGCTTCTCTTTTACTGTTTTCACAATTTTGTCTTTGTCTTTGATCTTTGACAGTTTGTTCATAACGTGTCTTGGGATAGTCTCATTTGGATTGAATCTGATTGGACACCTTTTTTTTTTTTTTTGAGTGGGAGTCTCACTCTGCCACCCAGACCTGAGTGCAGTGGCCGCTCCCGGCCACCGCAGCCTCGACCTCCTGGGCTCCGGTGATCCTTGCCTCAGCCTTCCAAGTAGCCGGAATTACAAGCATGCGCTACCATGCCCAGCTGATTTTTTTATTTATTGTGGAGATGAGGTCTCGCTGCCCAGGCGGGTCTCGAACCCGCGGACTCAGGCAATCCACTCACCTCGGTCTCCCAAGCGCGGGATTACAGGCTGAGCCACTGAGCCTGGCTACCTTTGACCTTCTTATAGGTGAATATTTATATCTTTCTCCAGGGTTGCAAAGTGTTATGCTATTATTTCTTTAAATATGCTTTCTATATATCTCTGTTTCTCTATTCATTTTTAAATGCCAACGACTTAAAACATTTGCTCTTTTGATGCTTTTCCATAAATCCTGTAAGTGCCTCTTCATTCCTTTTCATTCTTTTTTCTCTTCTGCCTATATTTTCTTTTTCTTTCTTTCTTTCTTTTTTTATTTTTATTTTTATTTTTTTTGAGTTGGAGTCTCACTCCGTCGCCCAGACTGGAGTGCAGTGGCCGCTCCCAGCCACCACAGCCTCGACCTGCTGGGCTCCAGCGATCCTTCCACCTCAGCCTTCCAAGTAGCTGGAACTACAGGTGCGTGCTACCATGCCCGGCTAATTTTTGATTTATTGTAGAGATGAGGTCTTGCCAAGTTGCCCAGGCGGTTCTAGAACCCGCAGGCTCAGGCAATCCACTCACCTCAGCCTCCCAAAGCACAGGATTATAGGCTGAGCCACCGAACCTGGCTCTTTTTAAAATTTTTATTGAGAGGACAGAAAAGCTCTCACAGTGGGAGGGGACCCAAAGGAGTTGCCCTATATTTTCAGATAACTTGTCTTTGAACTCACAGATTGTTCTGTTTGATTAGTTCTGTTGTTGATACTCTACATTACATTTTTCATTTTGTTCATTGTATTTTTCAGGCCTAGGATTTTTTTTTAAAGAACAGTGCATTTTGTGTGTGTGTGTGTGTGTGAGGTTGACGTACAAAAGGTCCCACTCTCTTGAGAAACAATATCATATCTAAAATACACGTTCATGAACATACTATGATGCTATATAAGTGGATTAACGGACATAAACACAAATACAGAGTTTCCAAATTTTCTTTTTTTATGATTAAAAAATCACTTCCTTTTCTCTTGCTTTCTTTATTGTAAGAATACTTTAAAAAATAGACATAACACCAAATATGTAATGAGCTATTTATGTTATCAGTAAGGCTCCGAATTTTCAATAGTCTCAATGTATCACAGCACAGATAACATGAAGAAAAGTGTTTGTGTTATTTTTAAATTCACAATTCTTCTACTTGTCCTCCACTGAGGGGCTAAGAGGTGAGAATGAGATCAGGTTACCTCCAAAGGAAACGTGCCTGGCACGTTCCTGGTGTCTCCTCTCCAGCTGAGTAAATGGATTGCTGAAGTTTAGGCTTGGCTTTTTTTGTTCAGTTTTCATGGTATTCTGGTTTGATAAAAGAAAACATGGCATTTCAGGTCTATAGAGGCCTACTTTAAATACTTTTCGTTTAGCTTTCTCTCTCTGCTTTTTACATTTTTTTTTTTTTTTTTGAGTTGGAGTCTCACTCTATTGTCCAGGCTCTACCTGCTGGGCTCCAGCGATCCTTCTGCTTCAGCCTTCCAAGTAGCCAGAACTACCTTGTAGAGACAGGATCTCGCCATGTTGCCCAGGCTGGTCTTGAACCCGCGGGCTCAGGCAATCTTCTCGCCTGGGCCTCCCAAAGTGCTGGGATTATAGGTTTGAGCCACTGTCCCCAGCCTTCAATTTTTAAGTTGCTTTTCTTCTTTGTATTTTTGGAGCATTTGTTTTCGTTTATCACTCTGAACAGTTTTCACTGACCTTGATTTGTCCTTGGATATTTCTGGTACAAGCTCTTGAGATGTCTTATCTAATTCAAGACTTCTACCTCTGAAAGCTAGGATGTTGACATCTTTTAAGCCATAGTATCTATAGTGTTCATATTCCCTATGTCAGTTTTCTTTCTGAGACAATGATTTCCTATGAACAATTTTAGTTCTAATCATTTCAGCACTTAAATCCTTTCTGTGTTGAATGGCAAAACGTGATGGCGACATTCTGAAGCCCCTTCGCTGCGGGCCCTCTGCCGCCTGAGCGTGAACACCTGGCTCAGACGGCTCCCTCGGAGATGTGGGCCCACCGGCCACTGAGAGGTTCACACTCGGATTTATTTTTTATTTAATTTCAGTTTCTCATTCTGGTCAGTTATTGTTTTCTCATTTTTTTTGTTTTTTTTGAGTTGGAGTCTCACTCTGTTGCCCAGACTGGAGTGCAGCAGCCGCTCCCGGCCACCGCAGCCTCTACCTGCTGGGCTCCTGTGATCCCTCTGCCTCAGCCTTCCGAGTAGCTGGAACTACAGGCTCGTGCTACCATGCCCGGCTCATTTTTTGATTTATTGTAGAAATGAGGTCTCGCTTGCCTAGGCGGGCTCAGGCAATCCACTCACCTCGGCCTCCCAAAGGCGCGGGTTTACAGGCTGAGCCACCGAGCCCGGGCAGGTTTTCCTTCTAACATTAACCGTTTTTGTTTCTTTGCTCCACTTTCATCATTGTTAATTTTTTGAGTATTTTTGTAAAATGTCTCATGGATTATTACTGATAGACAAGGAGGAAACACAGTTACATTTCTTGTGTCTGTGAACAGGTAACATGAACAATAGCCTGCCATCAACAGACTGAAAAAGTGATGGGACTGGTTATTGATCATGATGTGCATCTGTTACGTACATAGTGATTTGTGGCCTGAAGAACTAGCAGCAGTTTGTACTATAGGTGACACTCATGGTTAATATACTGTGGTGGCTGGAGTTTAAACTGTGTTTTGGGGAGACTGGTATTATTTAAACAAACCGTGGTAATGAAAACTCATGTGTATGGGAGCCATGCACTGCGGGGATTGCCTATATATGGAGACATCCCTTAATAATAATAATAGTTTTGGGAGCTGTTTAACATAAAACTCCATAGAAGTGACTATGGGGCATGCAGACAAGAGTAAACAATGAAGTTCAGTGTTTGAAAGTTTGTTTTCAAAGTAGTTCATTTCTTTTTCAAAGGGCAGATATAAAGTAAGTCTTTGAGATATGTAAGATTACAGGACTTCAGGACTGGGTTTGAGAGTGCTTTTTTCTTTTTATTTATAAAGTCTTAGTTGGTTTGTGTGAGAGCAGGTGGTATTTTTTAGTTAAGGTTGAAACTCAGCAACATTTCAAACTACAGGAGAGAAGTTCTTATGACTATGAGTAGATCCTTACATAGAAATAATAGTTCTAGTAGTAAGTACATTATGAATCATCTAGACCCTAGGCTTAGTTCATTTATAGATGAGCAGTGGAAATCTAGATAGAAATAACTTTCACAGGATTATTTAGCTAGATTTTGAGTCTAATGCTAGTTTCTTGTTTCAGATTCTTTAATGCTGCTTCTGTATCACACTGTATTCCATGTATGCTTTGGTTGCTTTTATTTTCTGGAAACTCAGTGATGTTATTTTATAAATAAATGCCATTAAGAATTAAGACAAGACAAATCCCATTTCTTTTAAGAGTGAAAGATTGTGTTGAAAAGAAAACCAATAAAATTTAGGAAAAGTGACCTTAATAACTAAAAGTTGTTCCACATTCACGTAAATCTTTTTTGTGAGCACAAATTTGGTATCACAGGCAAACACATTCATAATAATTGCCCCTTAGTGATTCTTACAAATCCTAAAACCTTAGTTTTGTAGATAAATAAATAACTAAATAAACCTGTAGTTATTTAGGGGAGGGAAGGGAAAGAGAAGTTATTGGGAGTGCTGTGAGTCATTGACGGAAACTCATCTCTGTGTTGGGACTAGGAATCGCGGCATGTTGGGTACTGGGTAATCTTGAACATTTCCAGTATTGCATCCATTATTGCTAAAGTGACTCTTTAGAACATTTAATACTGCTTCTTTCTTTTTTCTCTTTTATTCTTCCTCTTACCTACTTCCAAAATAGGATGTCTCTAGATAAGACTGTAGATTTATCAGGAAGGAAGAACTTGGTTCCAAGATTTTTGGGCGTAGGAGGACTAGACAGCAACCATGTAACTTAGGCTCCTTATTCTCTCCTGGGGTTATGAAGTGGTTACTAAATCTACAGTTGTGTGGAAAGGGCCAGGTTTTCTCTAGTATTTGACTATGGCTTTGAGTGAGCATCATAAGAAAACGGGTGGGTGGAGTTCTTTTTTTTTTTTTTTTTGGAGTTGGAGTCTCACTCCTTTGCCCAGGCTGGAGTGCAGTGGCAAGCACGCTCGTGGCCACTCCAGAGTCCATCTTCTGGGCTCCAGCGATCCTTTTGCCTCAGCCTTCTGAGTAGCTGGAACTACAGACGTGCGCTACCACGCCCAAGTATTTTTATTTTATCGTAGAGACGAGATCTCGCCAAGTTGCCCAGGCTGGTCTTGAACCCACAGGCTCAGGCAATCCACTCACCTCGGCCTCCCAAAGTGCTGGGATTACAGGCTGAGTCACCGAGCCCGGCTAGATGGAGTTGTAAATGGATATTGGTTTTAGGGGACTATTTTTTCTACTTTTTTTAAAAAACGGATTTATTGAGGTATAATTCACATACCATACAGTTGCTGACTTAAAGTGTCCAATTCATTGGTTTCTAGTATGTTCACAGATGTGTGCAACCATTGCTACAGTCATTTTAGAACATTTTCATCACCTTAAAAAGAAACCTGTGCCCTTTAACTCTAACTACCGTATCCCCTCTCAAGCCTCTTCTCTGCCCCTGGCAACCACTAATCTGTCTCAATAGATTTGCCTATTCTGTACTTTCATATGAGTAGAATAATATAGTATGTGGTCTTTTGTGTCCAGTTTGTTAGTATAATGTTTCTAAGGATCACCCACACAAGTGACCATGTATTAGTACTTAACCCTTCTTATAGCCAAAGAATATTCTACTGTGTGGATATGCCACATTTTGCTTATTCATTCATCTTCTGGGTTGTTTCTGCCTTCTGGCTATTGGGAATACAGATGGCTACTGTACACACATTTGTGCACAAGTTTTTGTATGGACACGTTTTTGTACTTTTGGGTAGGTACCTAGGAGTAGAATTGCTGGGTCATGTGGTTATGATGTTTGACTGTTTGAGGAACTACCAGGCTATTTTCCAAAGGGGAGCCATTTTACATTCTCAGCAGCAGTGTAAGAGGGTCCTAATTTCTCCACATCTTTACCAGCACTTATTATCTGACTTTTGGATTCTAGCCATCCTAGTGAATTAAGTGTTACCTTTTTTTATTTATTTTTTTTTTTAGTCGGAGTCTCACTCTGTCGCCCAGACTGGAGTGCAGTGGCTGCTCCTGGCCACTGCAGCAGCCTTGACCTGCTGGGCTCCGGCGATCCTTCCGCCTCCGCCTTCCAAGTAACTGGAACTACAGGCGTGTGCTACCATGCCCGGCTGATTTTTTGATTTATTGTAGAGATGAGGTCTCGCCAAGTTGCCCAGGTGGGTCTCGAACCCGTGGGCTCAGACCATTCACTCACCTCAGCCTCCCAAAGGCGTGGGATTACAGGCTGAGCCACTGAGCCCAACTGAATTAAGTGTTATCTCGTGGTTTTGATTTGCATTTCTCTGGTGACTAGTGACAATGAATATCTTTTCATGTGCTTGCTGATTATTTGTATATCTTCTTTGGAGAAATGTCTATTCAGATCCTCTGCTCATTTTTTAATTAAGCTATTTGTCTTTTTATTGTTGGGTTATAGGTGTTCTTTATTTTAGAGACCGGTCTCCTACCAGGTATATGGTTTGCAAGCATTTCCTCCCATTCTGTTGGTCGTCTTCATTTTCTTGATGTTGTCCTTTGACACTCCAAAGTTTTAAATTTTCATGGAGACCAATTTAAATTTTTTGGACTTTATTAGAATGCAAAATCTGACTTTTTGGTGTGTACTTCATCATCTAGCTGGTTCTTTATTTTAGAAACATCATGTTGACATGCTGATGACATACTGATGACTGACACAGGTTTTTCCTGTGTTTGAAGGTGTAGAACAGATGCTTCAGATGTACAGTTTGATTGGATTTTTTTTGGGGGGGGGTCGGAGTCTCACTCTGTCTCCCAGGCTGGAGTGCAGTGGCACGTTCACGACCACCATCGATCTGCTGGTTTCGGGCAATCCTTCCACCTCATCCTTCTAAGAGCCGGAACTACAGACGCGTGCTACCACGCCCGGCTAAGTTTTAATGTGTTGTAGAGATGAGGTCTTGCAAGGTTGCCAGGGCTGGTCTCGAACCCGCAGGCTCAGGCAACCCACTCGCCTCGGCCTCCCAGAGTGCTGGGATGGCATTCTTTTTTTTTTTTGAGTTGGAGTCTCACTCTGTCGCCCAGACTGGAGTGCAGTGGCCACTCCTGGCCACCACAGCCTCAACCTTCTGGACTCCGGCAGTCCTTCCGCCTCAGCCTTCCGAGTAGCCGAATTACAGGTGCACGCTACCACGCCCAGCTGATTTTTTTTTTGATTTATTGTAGAGATGAGGTCTCGCTGCCCAGGCGGATTTCAAACCCACGGGCTCAGGCAGTCCACTCACCTCAGCCTCCCAAAGGCACGGGATTACAGGCTGAGCCACCGATCCCGGCTGCCAACGCAGCTTCAAAGGGAGGTGACATGGCTTCCATCTCTGAAGAGGAGGAGGGACCTGGAGGGTGGACAGTGGCTCACAGTGCCTCTGGAGGCCAGTGGCCCTCTACATGTTTTGTCCTTGAGGGGGCATTTCACAAAGTGGAATTTTAAGTCAAGACAAACACACATTTTAAAATTCTTGTTATATTTTGTCAAGTTACCTCTTCAGCCAAGTTTCCAGGGCCGCTAATGACATGTAAATACATTTCTTCACAGTTCTGCCAACACTGTTTTTAGGTTGTGATTTTCAGTTTTTGATGGGTGTGTAATAACCATACAGTTCTTAACACTTTGCATGTTTTTCTTATTATCAGTTGTCTATTATATCTATGATACGCCATGCATATAATCCATTTACTACTTGTTCAGTGGAACTGGCTGTTGATATTATAGGGTTTTAGTCGTTTAAAAATAAACTCAAAAAATTCATGCCTTATATTTATTACTTTTCTTCCTTTGCCTTGAATTTTTTTTAACTTCTTAGGATGAGGTCATGTCTGACGTTCTGAAATGGTGATCTAGATGGCATGAAGGAAGTTATTAAGTGAGGAGGAAAATCAGTCTGCACCTCTCAGTAGGAGAAGAGTAAAGAATTTGTGGCCATTTTTAATTTGCTACAGAGTATAATGATTCTTTACTCTTTGAAAACAATTTTTTATCGATACTTAATATTTTACATTTTTTTTTGAGGTGGAGTCTCACTCCGTTGTCGCCCAGGTTGGAGTGCAGCGGCACGCTCATGGCCATCTCAGGGTCGACCTGCTGGGCTCAGGCCATCCTTCTGCCTCAGTCTTTCAAGTAGCAGGAGCTACAGGCATGCACTATCAATTTTTTTATTTATGGAGAGACGAGGTCTCACCAGGTTGCCTGGGCTGTTCTCGAACCTATGGGCTTAGGCAGTCCTCTCACCTTGGCCTCCCAAGGTGAATATTTTACATATTAATAGGGTACATGGGTATTTTGTGGCATGCATAGAATGTGTAATGATCAAGTCTCAGGGTATTTGGTGTATTCAAATTCTTGACTCTTTTGGTTGAGAGTTAATATGTACAAGGATCATGAATTTTTAGGAAGTAAAACGTAATATAAATTGCACAACACTAAAACTTTAATGTTTGATTCATGTTTCTGTGTGGTGAAGCTTAGGCTTAAAACCCGTCCCTGAAGTCTGAATTGACCAGGCCACCCTTTCAGGCCATTTCTGGCTCTTTGCTCTTACTTAAGTGACTGTCCCCAAACATTGAGTATCATTCTTTTCTTTTTCATAATGTCCCCTTTTTCTTTTTTTTGAGTTGGAGTCTCACTCTGTCGCCCAGACTGGAGTGCAGTGGCCGCTCCCAGCCACCGCAGCCTTGACCTGCTGGGCTCCAGCGATCCTTCCATCTCAGCCTTCTGAGTAGCGCTACCACACCCGGCTGATTTTTTGATTTATTGTAGAGATGAGGTCTCTCCAAGTTGCCCAGGCGGGTCTTGAACCCGCGGACTCAGGCAATCCTATTCACCTCAGCCTCCCAAGGCGCGGGATTACAGACTGAGCCACCGAGCCCGGCTTCCCTTTTTCTTTTTAAATAGAATTTTTTTTTTTTTGAGTTGGAGTCTCACTTTTCTCACCCAGGCTGGAGTGCAGTGGCACGCTCACAGCTACCACAGCTTCAACCTGCTGGGCTCAGGTGATTCTCCTGCTTCAGCCTTCCAAGTAGCTGCTGGAATTAGCCATGCCTGGCTAATTTTTTAATTTATAGTAGAGATGAGGTCTTGCCAAGTTGTCCAGGGTGGTCTCAAATTCCTGGGCTCAGGCAATCCTCTGTGAGCCACCATGCCTGGCATTAAATAAAAGACTTAAACACCAGAAAAATACGTGAATACACCTGTACTCACACTGACTTTCTTAAGTTCTAATAAATTATTGCTTCAGGTTGTTTCTTTGAAGAAATAAATCATTTCCAGCATTTGAGAGCGCCTCTTTCCCCTTCCAAGTCCTAGGCTCTTTCCTCTTTACCCAAAGGTGATTACTACTCTGCTTTTTAAAAATATATTTACCACAAACATCTTTATACTTTTGCTACATATGAATGCAGCTATGAACAGTATAGAGGTCTGTTTATATATAACTTTCTTGGTTTATTTAAAAAAAATTTTTTTTTTTTTTGAGTTGGAGTCTCACTCTGTCACCCAGACTGGG
>NW_007248660.1:148315-174553 GCF_000164805.1 Carlito syrichta
GGCAGTCCTTCTGCCTCAGCCTTCCAAGTAGCTGGAACTACAGGCACGTGCTACCACGCCTGGCTAGTTTTTGATTTATTGTAGAGATGGGGGCTCACCAAGTTGCCCAGGCGGGTCTCGAACCCACAGGCTCAGGCAATCCACTCACCTCGGCCTCCCAAAGCTCTGGGATTACAGGCTGAGCCACTGAGCCAAGCCTATTTTAAAATTTTAATTGTAAAATACACAGCATCATAACTGCTTTAAACTGTACAGTTCAGTAGTGTTAATCATATCACATTGTTGTACAACTAATCTTAGAATATTTTCATCGAGCAAAACTGAAACTATCCATTGTGCAATGGATTTTAAAATTTTAGCCTTGATTATTTGTAGCTCCACAGTTCTTTTAATTGCAACAGTATTCTGTCATTGATACCATGTTATGCTTAGGCTGTTTCTAAGTTTTTCCCAGTAAAAACAGTGCTCGCTTGGAATTCTTGTTCATGTCTTCCTGTGAACACTCACCTGAGTTTCTCTAGGCCTGTGCTCGGATCTCCATAAGTGTTACCAGTTTGCTCACCAAAGTAGTTTGCTCACCAAAGTAGTTGTACCAGTTTATTCTAACCTCAGCCTGAGTGAGCTTCCGTTCTTTGTGTTTTTTTGCCCAAACCTAATCCTTGTCATCTGGTGGCAAGATAAGTCATTATGGTTTTAATTTGTTTCCCTGATTACAGATGAGGTCGAGCGTATTTTTGTGTTCATTGGTCATTCCTGTTTTCTATTCTGCAAACCTTATTTCTGATACGTGCCCTTTTTTCTCTAGGTTTGTCTTTTTCTTATTAATTTCTAGGAGGAATTTTTTTTATGTTTTGGATACTAACCTTTTGTCTGCTACATGTTCATATTTTCTTTCAGTCCTTGGCTCATCTTTTCATTTGTCTTTTGTTAAACTGCAATTGTTTATTATAGTCTAGTTTGTACATCTTTTGGTTTGTGCTTTTGTTGTTGTTGTAAGGATCCTTTCTTATATCTTCAGGTCATAAGGATACCGAATATTAAAGTCTATTTTTCTCTTCACATTTAGGCATTTAATCTTCTAGAATTGATTTTTATGTATATTATGAGGTGGGGTCTAATTTTATTTCATTGATAAAATGTTCCAACACCATGAACTTTTCCATTTCTTTTTCTTTTGAAATAACTTTAGATTTACATAAAAGTTATATAAATAGTATAATATGCCTTCATGCAGCTCCATTAAATATTAAAATTTAACTTTTTTGCATTCTCTTACATGCACTGTCTTCCCCTCTCCCTCCACACCATAGGATTGCTTTTTTCCAAAACCCTGCAAGAGTAAGTTAACAGGCACCAACCTTTTCACTCCTAGATATTTCAGTGTGTATCTGCTGAAAGCTAGGACATTTTCTTACAACAACATAATTATCAAAATTAGGAAATTAGCATTGACAGAGGACTATAATCTACAGGCCCTATTCATATTCCGCCAGTTTGCCCACTAATGGCCTGTAAAGCAAAGTAATGATAATAGCCATTTTTTCTGGTACAGGGTTGCATTTGGTTGTCATACCTCTATTATCTCTTTTTTGAGTTGGAGTCGCACTCTGTCGCCCAGACTGGAGTGCAGTGGCTGCTCTCGGCCATTGCAGCCTCGACCTGCTGAACTCCGGCGGTCCTTCTGCCTCAGCCTTCCGAGTAGCCGGAATTACAGGCGCGCGCTACCATGCCCGGCTAATTTTGTTTTTTATTTTGATATATTGTAGAGATGAGGTCTCGCCAAGTTTCCCAGACTGGTCTCGAACCCTCAGGATCCCAAAGTGCTGGGATTATAGGTGTGAGCCACCACACCCGGCCTCTCCACAATATTATATCTTAGGTATTTGTAACCTGTTCTTCATGTAGATGAGTTCGCTTCTTTATGGTGCACCTGGAGAGTTTTTCAAGAGAATTTCTTTGTCCCTTCTTTCAGTGTTGGTTGGTCTTTCTGTGTGGGATTTTTCACATTGTTCTGTCTCTTTAACTGTCCCCTTAAGATTATAAACTTCTTGAGGGCAGACACAGTTCTTAGTCCTATTGTCAGGTTCTAGCACAGTCACTGGCAGTTAGTAGTTAAATATTTATTGAGTAAAAGGAATGAATTAATATAAAAACAAATGGATGACTAAATATAGGTGTTTTGATACTTTGCCGCATAATGTGTTTTCCACTGCATGGTGTTTTCATACTTTTCCATTAACGAAGATAAGAACGTTTAAAAAAAAAAAAAAACCCGGATATTTGAGTTGTAAATTTCTGAAAAATTAGAAAATACAGAGAGTTTATAAATGTTTCCATGCTTGTAATGCCAGTGACTCCAGAGACTGAGGTGGGAGGATCGCTGGAGGCCAGCCTGGCACATAGCAAGAACCCATTTCTAAAAAGGTAAAACATTAGCTGGGTGTAGTGGGGGCATGCGTGTAGTTCCAGGCTGCAGTGAGCTATGAGAACTCATCTCTAAAACAGAAAATTAGCTGGGTGTAGTGGGGCATGCCTGTAGTTCTAGGCTGCAGTGAGCTATGATCCTGCTACTTGTACTTCAGCCTGTGAGTGACATAGTGAGACCCTGTCTGTAAAAAAAAAAAAAAAAAAGAATTTTAAAACTGTAAAACTACAAGTTAAGTCCATATTTCTTGGACTTAAATTTTAAAACTTTCTTTACAGTGTTTTTGTTTACTTAGAGAATTTCAACAATGAGTAGCTTTGAAAAAAAATCTACATTTTAGTTCACATTCTTTAGTCTCTGCTGATTTTTGGCTTTTTAATTTCTCTTTTCTGGATTTTGAGAAGCAGTATACAGTAACAATTTTTCCACTTAACGGTAGCAGAACGAATATTGCCTACAGTTAGAAAGTTTTATTTTTAGTTTTGATTTAGCTACTAGCTTGGCATGATCTTGAATGGGTTATTTTGTGTCTTTGGTCATTGTAAAATGTGGAAATGTCTGCCCTTCATAACTCACAAGATTTTTCTTTCAGATACAGTAGCTGTATAAGAAAATATTTTGAAAAATATAAAATGGTGGTTTTGTCATTTCCCTGGACATGAGTATTTTGCTTTGAACACACCTGCTATGTGAAAATCAGGATGTGTATTGGCACTTCACTTTATAAGAAGGTTTTTGTTAAGAGATATCAAAACAGGTGTTTTTGGGCAGAGTTGCTCCCAAAGTCGGTTAAGGTGTATTCCCCATCCCCATCATATTTGTGGGAATCAGGGATGGTGTTGCTGGGAGCTAGGGAACTGAGCACCACCCAGGCCACAGCTGGGAGGATTGCGGCCAGGAGCGTGGGCTCTGGAGCCCAGCTCTCAGCTCTGCCTCCCACTCACTTTCCCTGTTACCAGGTTGAACCTTTTGAAATTTCAGTTTCTGTTGGTTGAAAAGATGCCTGAATATCAATCATAAGGGCCAACCTAGTAATATCATCTTCAGTTTCCTTACCTGGTAAATTGGTGATGTTAGTAACAACTTATGAGGTGAGATTTTTTTTTTTGAGTTGGAGTCTCACTCTGCCGTCCAGACTGGAGTGCAGTGGCCACTCCCGGCCACCGCAGCCTCGACCTGCTGGGCTCTGGCGATCCTTCCGCCTCAGCCTTCCAAGTGGCTGGAACTACAGGCGCGCGCTACCACGCCCGGCTGATTTTTTGATTTATTGTAGAGATGAGGTCTCGCCAAGTTGCCCAGGCGGGTCTTGAACCCACGGGCTCAGGCAATCCACTCACCTCAGCCTCCCAAAGGCGCGGTATTACAGGCTGAGCCACCAAGCCCAGCTTGAGGTGAGATTTAATAAAATACTTCCAGCTGAAGTTTTTAGCAGCTGTCCATCACATAGGCAGTGCTCCACATACAGGTGGAACTTTTAATGAGTTCCATCTTAACAAGGCGTCCCCTAAGGTTTGTTGAAGAGTGACAGAAACCCATGTGTCTTAGGAACAGTCTGCAGAAGGCATGTAATCAGCCTGGCCACTCCACAAGCTGGGTGCGTGAAACCCAGAAGGGCCGGGCATGCCACTGCACATGTGGCCGCAGGCACCCTCTTCTTTAACCCCACAGGTAACCCTGGGCAGTGAGGGGAGGAGAAAGGGACTTACGGCAGACCTGGGTGTTTATGAGGGCCAGCTAAGGTGGAAATAGAAAGGTGAAATGGAGCTGGGCTCGGTGGCTCAGCCTGTAATCCTGTGCCTTGTGAGGCTAAGGTGAGTGGATTGCCTGAGCCTGCGCGGGTTTGAGACCCGCCTGGGCAACTTGGCGAGACCTCATCTCTACAGTAAATCAAAAAATGAGCCGGGCTTGGTAGTGTGCGCCTGTAGTTCCAGCTACTTGGAAAGCTGAGGCGGAAGGATTGCCGGAGCCTAGCAGGTAAAAAGAAGTTAAAAAGGTAAAAAGAAGTTCTATTTGTACTTTTTCCCTCTGTTAAAAAGGTAAGAAAGTTTATGTTAAAAAGGTAAAAAAGTTCCCTCTGTTAAAAAGGTCAAAAGCTGGGTGGCACTCAGTTCCCTAGCTCCCAGCAACTCCATCCCTGATTCCTGCAAATAGAAACTTTTTCCCCTGTTAAAAAGATAAAAAAGTGTACTTGTGATTTTCCCCTTTGTTGAAAAGGTAAAAAAGAAAATTTGGGTTTCTGGTAAGCGCAGCATGGCAAGACTCATTCTCCTAGTATTTATGTTATTTGGCAGTTCTGTGTTGCCTTTTGGGCGGCATCATGGGAATTAAAGGCAAGTAACTAGCTATCAACTGTCCGTCAGATTAAAAACTGGAAGCATGTTTTCTGGGTTGTTTACATTCAGGGTTTTGCTTCTGAACATTACTGCTCATTTTGTCTTTTTTCTCACGCGTGGAGGTTCGGTGTGCTGTAGTAACGAGGAGGCTGGATTAGTGGGAAGCCTAGAGATTCTTGGATTCTTGACTTGTTTTGACGCCTAGCTATAGGTCTGGAACCCTAAGCTCCTGGCCTGCTGCAGGTGTTCCGAGGGTAGGGGTGCTCGCTGCAGCCTCCGTGGAACAGCATCTCCACCTTGTGGCTTTTTCTCTCCCAAGGCTTCAGCAGGGCCTAGGTGAGGACCAGCATGCTCTTGCCCTGAGTCTGAAAACATAGCTCCCTGTTGGTTTTGTTTTCAGTCTCACACTTTAAAAACAAAGTTACCTTAAGTGCTGTGACCTTTTAAATGTTAGCTTTGTCAGTAATTGATCTGTTAATCTTGGACCTATTTTCCCAGAGTGCTATGTAGAGAGATGAAGAGAGGTTTAGCAGTAACTAGGTTTGTCACTTTTATGGCACTTAGGTAACGGGAAACATTAGTTTTACACTGGTTGCTTGGTAGTTGATGCCCATAAAGGTTACCTGACTTAAATGGTTATAATCAGTAGACAAGGAAATCTAACACAAATTTCGAATTATTCTTGGGGGAATGACTTAATAATGGCAAGGGAAACCAAGCTTGCTTAAGATTACTTTAAAAGGAAATTTGGTAGCAACATATTGTGGGGATCATGACTGTGCCGCTGCAGAAAAATGAAAAAGTAGTTGTCCCAATGTTGTAGAAATAGAAACTTGGAGCTTAGAATAAAATTTCCAGGAGCCACCGTACAGAAATTTACAAAGCACTTTTATTCTCATCTTAGATGGATATACATAGAAGTTTTGTTTCATTCTGTTTAATATGAACACTGAAATGATCATAGGCAGTATTTTCAGTGCGTAAGATGGGTGACCTCGTTTAATTTTCACAATGATTCCATGAGGAACTGTTGTTATCCCACTTTACAGATGATAAATCTGCTGGGGGTCACATCAAGAGGGGAGCAGCACTGGAGCTGAACACGGGCAGTCTGATGCCTAGATGTGTGCTCGTACCACTAGGATCTGCTGCCAGCATGGCTTGTAGTGCCGTATGACTTAGGGATGAGAAGGCTGGTGCTGATCTAGAAGCCGGATTTTAATACTGATCTGCCACTTACAGCTGGGTGATGTTGGGGGCGGTCACACAACTTGCTCAGTTTCGGATGCTTTTAGAACTAAATGGGGGCTGGGTGCAGTGACCCAGGCTTGTAATCCTAGCACTTTGGGAGGTGAAGGCATGAGAATTGCCTGAGTCCAGGAGTTTAAGACCAGCCTGGGCAACGTGATGAGACCTTGTCTCTACAATAAATCAAAAAATTAGCCAGGCATGGTGGCACACACCTGTGGTTCTAGCTACTTGGAAGGCTGAGGCACAAGGATCACCTGAGCCCAGCCGGTCGAGGCTTGTTGGCTGTGAGAGTGCCACTGCACTCCAGCCTGGACAACAGTGAAGTGAGACTCCAGTTAAAAAAAAAATAGGCCAGGATCTGTGGCTCAGCCTGTAATCCCAGCACTTTGGGAGCTGAGGCGAGTGGAGTCCTTGCATTCGAGACCCACCTGGGCAACTTGGTGAGACCTCATCTCTACAATAAATCAAAAATTAGCCGGGCATGGTAGCACGCGCCTGTAGTTTCATCTACTTGGAAGGCTGAGGCAAAAGGATCACCGGCACCCAAGGCGGACGCTGGGGTGACTGTGAGCGTGCCACTATACTCCAGCCTGGGCGACAGAGTGAGACACCACAACTCAAAAAAAAAGAACTAAATGGAAAAATACTTAAAGTAGCACTTAATATATGCTAAACAAGTGGTTATTAATAATCATAGTAATTGTAGTGATTGTTCTTGTTTCGGTGGCCTATGATTATCAAGCTCTTTTTAGGAAGCACAGTACACAAAGTGGCTAGTGGATGTTTTTGTTGTTTTACAGTTATAGTACTTACTGGTTTTTGTGAGAGAGGGAAGTTATACAAAATGACAGCTGCATCTAAGGAGATGCCATTTTTTCTTTTTGTCGTGTGTGTGTGTGTGTGTGTGTGTGTGTGTGTGTGTGTATGAATGAACAGAGAGGATTCTCAGGGCCTTTACATATTTTTTACCGACTTAAGTGATAGGGTTGGAGGATGTTTCACGTTAGATGCTGTTGGAGGACATGGAAGACCATAGGCTCCATCCTTTGGCAGATTGAAGAGTAGGCCAGTGCTTCTAGGAAAGGTGGAAAATTGGGAGAATTGATGACACAGAACTGGGTCAGTGAGAATGAAGGAGTGAGAACTGTGAAAGGATAGGAGAGTCTAGGCAGGGAAATGTCTGCTGAGATTTTAGAGACAAATAAGGAGTGATGAAATCTGAGAGTAGAAACACATATGACATGGAGTGGGGGTGTGAGAAGGGTTAATGGATTGTGAAAAATTTGCTAGACCGGGCAAGGAGGTGCAGGTAGTGTCCTGGGCAACCGTTAGGAGCATAAGGAGATTTGTTCTCTAATGGAATGACTCCCCACGTGATGGCTAAGGCATGGTGATGACATGGCAGAGTTAGGGGACACACAGGAAAGAGGCAGCCTGGGGACCGAGGGTGGGGCCGCTTCAGCATTCTAGGAAGCAGTACCTTTTTGCACTAAGATGGAGCACAATTCTACTCTTTAAAAATCATTAGAGAAGCCGGGCTCGGTGGCTCAGCTTGTAATCCTGTGCTTTGGGAGGCTGAGGTGAGTGGATTGCCTGAGCCTATGGGTTCGAGACCCGCCTGGGCAACTTGGCAAGACTTCATCTCTACAATAAATGAAAAAATTAGCCAGGTGTGGTAGCGCGTGCCTGTAGTTCCAGCTACTTGGAAGGCTGAGGTGGAAGGATCGCCGGAGCCCAGCAGGTTGAGGCTGCGGTGGCCGGGAGTGTGCCTTTGCACTCCAGCCTGGGTGACAAAGTGAGACTCCAACACACACACACAGAAATCATTAGAGAGTATCTGTTAATGAACTTCAACTTCTATGAACTTTCTGGCCATGCCTTTTTATTTGATGCAAGGTCCTTGACTAGGAACAGAAACCTCAGGTAGGGAAAATGTTCACTTTATGATGGTTTCCTTATGATTGATTTATGTCAGAATAAAATTGATTAATTAGGAATTTATATACACATTCTATACTGCTGTTAATGTTTGGTACAGTACTTTCTTTAGCGTTTTCATTTTGAAAGATTATTAGACTCGGCATTTTCTGGGACAGAATGCTTTTTAAAGGGAAATTTATCTTTTTGGGAAATAATCTGTAAAGGCTAATTTGGAAAAAGCTGAATTTAAATATATGTAGCTCTTGCAGTTATGAGCTTTTTACAATTTACGTTGACGTTCTTTTGTATAGGAGTTAAAGTTCCTCGTAATTTTCGCTTGTTGGAAGAACTTGAAGAAGGACAAAAAGGAGTAGGCGATGGTACGGTTAGCTGGGGCCTTGAAGATGATGAAGATATGACACTTACAAGGTGGACAGGCATGATTATTGGGCCACCAAGGGTCAGTGCTATAAATTATATATTTTTATATGAATAATTGTTACTTTAGAGTAAGCATTTGATTTCATACATTGATATTAAAATAAGCAATGATACCTTCTAACTGAATCATTCCTCCCTGTTAATTGATCTTATATATATTTATTGATGCTTCCTGTGTGCAGGATATAATAACTTGACTATCCGGAAGACTGGGGCGAGGAAATGGATATGGTTGTTACCTTCAAGGTGTTTGCAGTTCAGTAAAGGAGAGAAAAATCAATACAAATACAGGTTCTAAATATGACAGAACAAGTTCACTACGGGACTTTAGAATATGTTTCTTCTAGCTGGAATAATTGAGGAAGGCTGAACAGTAGAGGAAGTTGCCTTTGGAGTGAGCCCTAAAGGACTGACTGGTAGGATTGCAGAAGGTGGTGATGGGAATGGAGAACATTCCAGATAGAGAGGAGAAAAGGTGAGGATGTGGAGGGGTATTTGGGAAGAGCAAACAGTCATTTTGGCGTGACATGTTCCTAACCCCCTTGTTTGTACTGAGGGTTTCAGAGTTGGTTCGTATTGAGGTCACATTGCTTTTTGCCCTCTGACATTTCACGCGTGCCACGGAAATGCTATCGGCCTCAATTTCTACATCTATTAAAAAATCTGTTTCTTACATATTTTCTAGTATTGTTGGCAACTGGCCTATTATGCTTTATTCTTAGGCCTTTCTTAGTTTGTGAACTTTTATTTTCACTCAAAATCTTTTTTCTTAACTTGGAATTTTTTCTAAATTGCATTCCCTACCCAAAGGTCCCAACCAGTGTATTCCCTGTAGATAGTCTTTGAGATATGTGTTATGTGATGTTTTCGACTTGCTGGAAAGAACACAAATGTGAAGATTTTAAAAAGTCCTTGGTTTTACATACTGGTTGCCGTCTATGATAAGAGTATTTCAACTGTTTTGCCGTTTGGTAGAGTTTAAATTTCTTGTTGGTTATTGTAAGGGAAAAATGGATCCGGTAATTAGCAATGTTAACTTTAGAAAATGAGTTACTGTGTGTTTTATGTTATTCTCTGGTAGTCTTTTGCAAAATTCATGCACACTCGTACTAAACAGTCTTCCCCTTTCCTCGCTCTGATTTTTCCATAAGATGGAAATAAAATATTAATGGTTAGACTTCTTTATGACTTCATATTTGTAATGAAAGCCTTGATTTTCACTGCCTGTGAGCACTGTTGCCATGGTCTGTTTGGTTTTTTTAAAAAGTGCTTATTATGACTTATGAACATTCTGTCTTCATGTTTTTAAGATTTAGCAGTCAGAACTTGGTGGAACATAAACTTGACATTACTTAGAGTTGGTTTTCCTCCAGCCACTGCCTCTAATACACTTTATGCCTTAAGAATGCTTAGGAGCTTGTGTGTGCGTTCCTCAGCGTTCTTGAGGGCTGACCACCGGCATGGTTCCCAGATGTGGGGGAACAGCTCCTGCTTGTTCTCTCACCCGGCGGGGTCCCCAGGAGGACGGGTTTCCCCACGAGCTGCGCGTCGCGTCCCTGAGCCACAGGCTGCTCCTCGGCAACCCTCCCTCCTGGCCTAGGGGCTCCGAGCACGGAGACTGCTGCTGCTGGGGCCCTCTGCTCCAGGGTTGGTGGTCTCAGGGGAGAGTTTGCAGTGTGTGTTTCTCGCCTGCCGTAAGGTTCGTGGCTGAGGCACCTATAATTGAAGACAGATTCGCAAGAGAGAGAAGAGTGTACACCCTTCTTCTAAGTTTGACGCGACACGAGAGCGTTCAGAAGTGAGGACCCAAGGAGACCAAAGTCTGTGCTTTTATGCTGGGTTTGATAAAGAGTGGGCAGTTGTGCAGAAGTGTGATTGAATCTAATGGTAACAGACTGGGTGGTGAACTGGGGGCACCTTACCAAGGCCTGTTTGTTCGGGTTCTCCCCTGTGCCTCTGTTTTCTCTCCTGTCCCCCGGGTATAAGGCAGGACCCCTCTGGAGTGGATCTCATGGCCCACTTCAGGAGGAGGTCAGTGAGATTTTAGGGCTGCTCCAGCCGGGAAGGGGGAAGGGGAAAGGGGGAGAGTGACTATCTTGCTTCTGCTATTTCCTCAAATGCCAAGTGCTGTGTTTTGGGGTGGTGTTTCCTGAACCCCGCCAGGGCCCCCTCCCATTCCTCTGGGTGCCAGCCAGAGGCAGGAGGGGAGTGTCCTGCAGAGGCCAGGATCCGTACTCTGCTTACCCCTGATGATGGTCTTTGTGTTCCCTGGTCTCCAGTTCTCAGGAGGCGGTTAGTCACAGCGCACCTTCAGCTGGCTTTTCATGAGATGGGCAGGAGTTGGTATCTCCCCGAGTTGTCTCCTCTTTAGAAGGTGCGGCATTGAGAGCAGCTTTGTCTTCAGTTTTGTGGATACATCCAGCCAGGAGCCTGGGAAAACTTACCATAACATACTGTTATGTGGTTGGTTGTTTTTTAATTTTTTTGTGTTTTATTAAGTTACTCCAGTGTTTGTTTGGATTTATACAATTAGCAATTTGTTTGTCTATGTTTTTGTGTGTTCAGTTTTCTGAAGCAATATTTGTTGGTATTAGAGTTTTAGTACCTTTTTCTAATTGCCTCATATGTAAATGGAGGTACTGTCCCCATTTTTAAAATATGAAAGTTGTGAGAATGAAATGAAATAATGATTAGACAGTACGAGAGTACCTGATGTACCAAATATTAGTTCCTTTTACTACTTTCTAATTTATCTTATTCTTGCTTTTATTAGATAATAGAAAAACTTGGATGTGTTAATTTAAAATTTAGAGGTGATAAATTAATCAAAGGTGTCAGAAGTTAGGGTGACTTTACAATAAGCATTGAATTAGATTAATAGGCTATCTTAAGGACTTTTTATAACTTAAAAAAATTGAGGTAGAATTTACATATAGTGAAATACATATATTTTGCCCTGAGTTTGACAAATATAGCTGGTTACCTACGTTCCTATTGAGATACAGAACATTTCTGACATCCCAGAAAGCTCCTTGTTCCCTTTCCCACCTCCACCCCTGCTTCCTTCACCTGAAAATTTTGTATGTAGAGCTTTTTTTTTTTTTTAAAGAAAGAAAAGTTTATTTAAAAGTAAATTAAAGAGAGAAAGAAGCGGGGTTCAGTGGCTCAGCCTGTAATCCCGCGCCTTTGGGAGGCTGAGGTGAGTGGATTGCCTGAGCCCGCGGGTTCGAGACCCGCCTGGGCAACTTGACGAGACCTCATCTTTACAATAAATAAAAAAACTAGCCAGGCATGGTAGCGCACGCCTATAGTTCCAGCTACTTGGAAGGCTAAGGCGGAAGGATCGCCGGAGCCCAGCAGGTCGAGGCTGCAGTGGCCGGGAGCGGCCACTGCACTCCAGTCTGGGTGACAGAGTGAGACTCCAACTCAAAAAAAAAAGAAAAAAAAAGAAGCCAATTTTAAAACATTTTAAGTTTATATCAATAATTTTAGGGAGTACAAATAGTTTTGTTACATGTTTGCATTGTATAGTGGCAAAGAAGTCTGAGCTTTTTTTTTTTTTTTTTTTAAGTTTTCAAGCAAAGTTTATTTAGAAAGTAAATGAGATAGAGAAAGAGAAGATTCACGTCCCTAAGATAGGGGAGGGGGCCGGGGCCAAGGCTAAAGAAACCAGAAGTCTGAGCTTTAAGTGTACCCATCATTCCTACCTGTGCACATTTTACCCAACAGTTGATTTTTTTTTGTCTTCCCTCCCCTTCCCCATTAAGAAACTTCATTTTAAAATGATGTGTAAACATAAAGGTTGCTGTTGTGTCTCTGAATTCAGATAATGGGTTTTAATGAATCATAAATTGATGAAGTAGTAATATAAGTATATAACTAATAGGAGATATGAAATTAGGTTTAACTGCTGCACGATGGTACAATATGGTGTTTTCCCTTTTGCTAGAAGTTGATTGCCACATAAGTAGGATAACCTTATCATTTGTTATTCAACAAGAACCTTTTGAGAATGAAAAGAGGCACTATTAATAATTAACACTGGGATAATAGGAATAAATAGCACTGTCATGGAATATGTGACCCTTTGTGTGTGTCATAAGTCAAGTAGTCTATCCTCTGACAATGTAAACTTTTTAGCAAAATCTAAATTTAAGTGGTTTGTTTTTTTCTTGTTTGTTTTAGGCATGGTTTGTATCAAAAAGCAAGTTCTGATCATATTGATATTACTTTGTAGAACTGTTTTAATTTTATAAAATCTCTACTTTTAAGTATGCTTTTTCCCTAATCATATAGGTCAAATACGTTTGAAGAAAAATAAATTCTTAAATCACAAACACTGTCTTATCAAGTCCATTATTATACTTTTCCTCTTTTTTAACACTTGGACATTATTATTTTAGGCATTGTAATTTTGATTCCTCTTTTGTTTTTCCCTTCCAGACAAATTATGAAAACAGAATATATAGCCTGAAAGTAGAATGTGGACCTAAATACCCAGAAGCTCCTCCATCAGTTAGATTTGTAACAAAGATTAATATGAATGGAATAAATAATTCCAGTGGGATGGTAAGTTAAAGTAGTCATTTTATTTTTATATAGCATAACATATATAGTTTTTGTTGTTCTTGTTTTTTTGAGTTGGAGTCTCACTTTGTCACTCAGGCTGGAGTGCAGTAGCACGCTCACAGCTACCACAACCTCGACCTGCTGGGCTCAGGTGATCATTCCCTCTCAGCCTTCCAAGTAGCTGGAACCACAGGCATGTGCCACCATGCTCGGCTAATTTTTTGATTTATTGTAGAGATGAGGTCTTGCCAAATTGCCCAGGCTGGTCTCAAATCCGTGAGCTCAGGAAATCCTCCCACCTTGGCCTCCCAAAGTGCTGGGATTATAGGCATTAGCCACTGTGCCAGGCTAGTTATATTTTGATTATATGTAATATACTAATATCTAGTTGGGAGAACGTTTTGTTTTTTTTTTTGAGTTGGAGTCTCACTCTGTCGGTCAGACTGGAGTGCAGTGCCTGCTCCCGGCCACCGCAGCCTCTACCTGCTTGGCTCTGGCGATCCTTCCACCTCAGCCTTCCAAGTAGCTGGAACTACAGGCGTGCGCTACCACGCCCGGCTCATTTTGATTTATTGTAGAGATGAGGTCTCACCAAGTTGCCCAGATGGGTCTCGAACCTGCGGGCTCAGGCAATCCACTCACCTCAGCTTCCCAAAGGCGCAGGATTACAGGCTGAGCCACTGAGCCCTGCAGGAGAAAGGTTTTTTTTTTAAAAGAAGCTTTTTTAGCTGGAAGTCTAAGGAAGTTTGTTTATCTTAATGTTGGTTTTCTTCTGCAAATTAGCCTATCCTTAAAAACCTAATGTACCTGCCTAGGTAAATGTGTTGGTAACACTTTTCTTGGGGTTTTGTTAGTTGGTTCAGTAGTTGTATTCCTTATTTGATGAAAATTTGAGCATTATTTCTCTTGAATGTTTTTTTTCTTTAGAGTTAAAGTTACATTTGGTGAGATGAAAAGGATGACTATTCATGAAAAGACGAATTTTCGTGAAGGGAGTTTTCGTTTTTATTTTTGAGTCATGGATTACATGTGAGGATTTGCTACATAAGTAAATAGGGTGCAGGTGAGCCCTCTCTCGCCCTGATAGTAGACCTGGCACCTAGTGTGTGGTTGTGTGCCTTGAAGGAGTTTTTCATTGAGGAACCTGTATTGGGGCAGTCGTGGCTGAGCATGATTGTCTCTCTAAAGCAAACAAAACAGAACGACATGCTCTACCTGACCCAAGTTAAAATATAGCTGAATGTCCAGTATGAGTAGGTTGTTAGGTTCCTATTCAGACTTTGAAGCCCAGGCTCTGTTGGTACCATGTTGAGAGCACACTCATATGCAGCCCATGTTAGGAAGCAAGCAGCGCTGTCGTAAAATGAATATCCTCCATCTTAGAAGTAAGATGCTGTTGATATCTGTGACTTCTGTGCTCGCCTCCTGCCACCCTGTGTTCTGTCTCCTCACTGGTGTGTATTTCATACTGCTCTTCTATGTCATTTGTACACATGTGCATCCTCCTTCCCCCTCCTGCTACCTGTTTACTGTCCACGAAAAACCACACGTTACTTCTAATACCTTCACCTCTATCCTACAGGGTTTGTTGTAGGGCTCTTTCTTCCCATATTCGTGCTTCCTTCCTCCAGCACCGACAAGCCTGGCTCCCATGGTCCCAGTACATTTACTTACTTGCTCAGTTTCCCCTTCGTGTAGCCTCACTTCCGGTGACAGTCTGAGCCCGCAGCAGCCCTCCCTCCGCTCTCAGCCGCAGCCTCGTGTGTGTGTGTGTGCGTGCGTGTGCGTGTGCGTGTGTGTGTGTGTGTGCGCGGCCCAAGGCTGGGCCTGCCTGAGGCAAGAGGAAGGCCGGCGAGGCCGCGAGCGGGGCCAGCCCTCGGCCTGCGGGGCGGGTCCTCGACGGCTCCTCCCTCCCGCGCGGCTCCGAGCAGAGAGCAGGCTCCTGCGGGAGCGCCCTGGCCGTCCGTCTTCGTGATTGATGGGCTGGGAGCAGCTAGGCCTTGATGTTCAGTGTGCGGTAGTCACCAGGTTTCAACAGATCAGCTCAGCGGGTGATTCCTGTTTTCCTGCATGCTTACTGTTTCCTGCCTACTTTTGAAATGGTTGTCCTCCGCTTTTCCTTTTCTGTTTCTGTTCTTTCAGTGGTTATTCTGGAAATAATGCATCCCTATCTACTTCTGTGTGAGCTAAGGTTAAGAGTTGTGAGGAGAGAGGGATTATGAAGCACTTGAGTTCACAGACAGGATATTGTTCAGGGCATTTCTCTTCTGACACAGGCCTGCCTTAATGAGGAAGATAAACTGTGGGATTTCAATACTGGGCATAGCTGTTTTTCTCAACTGCTGGTTTGTTTTCGTGTTGCAGCTTCTGTAAATTGAGGAGCTGTGGTGCGTTCCACACTGCTGTGGGAGCGAGGAAGCTCAGGATCCCGCTTCAGGCCGGCCTCCAACGAGCTTCTCTGACCCTCTGAGCTTCTGGCGCATCTGCTGGCCTTGCGCTTCCTCTGTCTTTCTTCCCCCAGCCCATCTGTCGTCCAGTCCTGTCAGTTTTGTGTTCCCAATGTGACTTCCTTTAGGTCTTATTTTCTTACTTGTATCGTCACCAAATGAATGCTGGCCATCGGTCATCTCTTATCTGGACTCTTGCAACAGCCTCTCTAATTCTGTTTTTGAAAATCTCCAGCCAGGCATGGTGACTCACACCTGTGACCCCAGCACTTTGGGAGGTCGAGGAGAGAGAATTGCCTGAGCCCTCAGGTTTGAGACCAGCCTGGGCAACTTGGCGAGACCTCGTCTCTACAATAAATCAAGAAAAATTAGCCAGGCGTTATGGCTGTAGTTCCAGCCACTGGGAAGGCTGAGGTGGAAGGATCTTCTGAGTCCAGCAGGTCGAGGCTGTGGTGGCCATGAGCGAGCCGTTGCACTCCAACCTGGGTGACAGAGTGAGACTCCAACTCAAAAATAAAATAAAATAAAATCTCCTCCAATCTTTACAAAGCAAGAAGCCAGAGGGATCTTCCTAAAACACAAATTGTGTCATGTCACTTCTCTGCCTTAAAATCCTTTGGTGGCTTCAGCAGCAGCGTGCGTGCTTCTTGCCGTGGCTCACTGGGAACTCATAAGGTGCATACTGGCTTGCATGCCTTCCATTTGGCCCAGGTTCTTTATACTTTCTGTTCTTCCTCCTTCCTCCCCAAGTCTGTCTAACCCCATGGGTCCTTCACTTGTCAGTGTAAATGTCACTTTCTCAGAGAAGTCCTGCTTGATTTTTCGACTTGAATTATGTTCCTTCTATTACTCTGTTGTAGTCACTCTTTTTCTTTTTCTTTCGTTCCCTTTTTTTTTTGTAGAGACATGGTCTTGGTATGTTGCCCAGCCAGGCTGGTCACAAACTCCTGGCCTCAAAGGATGCTTCTGCTTTGGCCTCCCAAAGTGCTGGGATTGGAGGCGTGAGCCACTTCTCCTGGCCCCACTCTGTTATTCTTTTGTTGTTGTTACTATACATTTATTATTTTTGTTTTTGGTGTTTTTGAAACAAATGTTCCTAATGTACAGATTAGTACTAGAGAATGATAACAACCAACATCTATGTATCCTCCACTTAGTCTTGTCAAATCTTAGCATTCGTCTTATTTGTAATAGATTTTTTTCTTGTAATACAAAGACTACATTATAGTTAACTCTGTGTGGCTTTCTCTTGTTTCCCATTCTTCTTACTCCAGAGGTATCCACATCTTGAATTTGTTGATAATTTCTGTGCGTGATTGTTGTGTTTTTCCTGTGCACACATGAATATGCTTCTGTATTGTATCACTTTGGGGTTTTGTTTGTTTGTTTGTTTGTTTGAGTCAAGGTCTCACTCTGTTGCCCAGACTGGAGTGTAGTGGCACAATCACAATCACAACTCACTGCACCCTCAAACTCCTGGGCTTAGGCGATCCTTCCATCCCAGCCTCCTGAGTAGCTAGGACTACAGGTTCACACCATCATGTGCAGCTAGTCTTCTTTTTTTCTTAGTTGGAGTCCCACTCTGTCACCCAGGTTCAGTGGCACGCTCATGACCACCCCAGCGTCGACCTGCTGGGCTCAGGTGATCCTTCCGCCTCAGTCTTCCAAGTAGCCAGAACTGCAGGTGTGTGCTACCACGCCCGGCTAATTTTTTGTTGTTGTTGACTTATTGTAGAGATGATGTCTCGCCAAGTTGCCCAGGCTGTTCTCGAACCCGTGGGCTCAGGCAGTCCCCTCACCATGGCCTCCCAAAGTGCTGGGATTACAGACTTGAGCCACCACACCTGGCCTGGTCTTTTTTTTTTTTTTGAGTTGAAGTCTCACTCTGTCGCCCAGACTGGAATGCAGTGGCACATTCATGGCCACCGCAGCCTCGACCTACTGGGCTCAGGTGATCCTTCCACCTCAGCCATCTTCATGTAGTCTCAATCCTTCAGCTGTGAGTGTCTCAGGACAGCATGTTTGTTGCTGTGTTTGATTCCAATCTGCCATGGATTTTGTAAAATATAATAAAAATGAATTACTAGGAAGATAATAAAAAAGACACAAAATACAAGCTTAAAATGTTCTGTCAAATAGCTATAGAGCTTCCTAAGTTCTCATACTCAATTGCTGTTTTTCTTGTAAAGCACCAAGGAAACTCCAATCGGGGCCTTGCATTGTTCCATGGACGAAGTTTGCGTAGCACTACTCTGGGGAATGCACTCAGAAGGAGAATGTGTGCAGCAGCGTGGGGCTTGTCTTTGACTTGAATACAGATAAGTTGCCCTCTGCAGGGTTCTGTCATTGTCAGCCACGGCAGTGTGTAAGAGTGCCCTATGAATGTGCGTTCCCACTAACTTTGTATTGTTGGTCTGGATGGGAATTTGGAAATAGAAAAATAAACACTGGCTTAAATTGTTATTAGAGTGTAGGTGTTTGTGTAGAGAGTTGTGGGTAGGTTGAATGTACTGGAATCTGTTTTTCCTATCTAAGAATTTGTATTAGTACTTTTGTAACTAATAAATAGCACAGAATTTCACATTGATCTTTGGTGATTGTGCCAGGATAGTTTAATATATTTTGAAACTAAGTATCTAATGAATTATAGTTTCCAGGCAGTGATGATGGGTGTTGCTTCAGTAATTTTGGTTTATATTTATTTAATGTAACTAGGCAAAAAAAAAAATTTTTTTTTGATTCGGAACCTCACACTGCTGCCCAAGCTGGAGGGCAGTGGCACGATCACGGCTCCCACAGCCTCGACCTGCTGGGCTCCGGTGATCCTCCCACTCAGCCTTCCAAGCGGCTGGGAGGCACACACCACCATGCCTGACTGAGTGTTTATTTTGGGTGTATTGTGGAGACGCGGCCTCGTCCTGTTGCCCAGGCTGGTGTGGGACCTCTGGGCTCCGGCAGTGCTCTTCTCTTGGCCTCCCAAAGTGCTGGGATTACAGGCTCATGTGAGCCGCTGCACCTGGGTTGTAACGAGGTACAATTATTCCTTGTGGGTGGTTCGGACTCTAAAGCGTAAGCGGCCGTGTCTTATACTGTGAGAGCTCACGTTGGGAGGTTACTGTGTATTGCAGACTGATAAGATGCAGATTTTGTTCTGACGTGATATTTACTTTCCCATGCAGTTTACTCTCTCCCCCCTCTTCATCTTTTTTTCACTCCCTTTGAATCTGTTGTGCTTTCTGTTGGTGTTTCACAGGATTTGCAATCACTTGTGTTTATTTAACTACACACAGCTGGCAGTGTTTGTTTCTGCTTTGGAAATAACTTGGCATTCTCCCCTCTTACTTTATAAACTTATTCAGTTATGGAATCTATTTTAAATAGGCTAAAGGGGTTGCTACTCTTTTAAGTTAAAGCATTAGAGGAAGCATTTTAAGTATATCTTAACATGATATAACATTTTTCTTATTGTTTTTATTAGTTACTTAAGAGAAGTATCATAGCTGGGCGTGGTAGCCGTGAGCGTGCCACTGCACTCCAGCCTGGGCATCAGAGTGAGACTCCTACTCAGAAAAAAACTATCGCCCTAAAACTATTTTTCTTTTTTACTTGTAAAGAGTTTTATTGTTCTATAATCCATCACCCAATTCACCCATTTAAAGTGGTCAATTCATTGTTTTTTAGTATTCCCAGCATTGTGGATCCATTGCCACGACAAAACCGAATTTTAGAACGTTTTTATCCTTCCCAAAGGAAATTTGTACCCACTCGTTGCCATTTCCCATCCTAGTATGTATGAAGTGTTATTTTGTTGTGATTTTGATTTGCAGTTCTCTGATGGCTAATGATGTCGAGCACCTTTTTACGTGCTTATCAGCCATCTCTGTGTCTTAGAAAAAATGTCTATTCAGATTCTTTGCCTGTTTTTTAAGAGCAGTTTAAAACAGCAGGCGTCATCTGTGGGTCAGGAAGGTGGGTGCAGTTTAGCTGGATCCTGTGGCTCGGTTTCTCACAAGCCTGTGTCGAGATGTCAGCCTGTGCTGTGGGCTCGTGCTTCAGTTTCTTGTGGGTTTTTGGACTGAAGAAGGCCTTAGTTTTTCGCAGGCTGTTGCCCAGAGACCACCCTCAGTTCCCTGCCATGCAGGCTTCTCCAGAGGGCAGTTCACAGTGATGTGGTTTCTGATGTCCGTCTGTGGAGCAAGCCAATGAAGGCAAGAACGAGCAAGATGGAGTCCAGAGTTCTGAAGAATCAGCACGCGATTTCGTGCTGGAAATGACATTTCAGTGCTGTATTCATTGGAAGCAAATCAGATACACACATAGGCAGTTTTTTGTTTTTTTTGTTTTTAAGTTGGAGTCTCACTCCGTGGCCCAGGCTGGAGTGCAGTGGCACACTCACGATCACCGCAGCCTCCACCTGCTGGACTCAGGCGATCCTTCCGCCTCAGCCTTCCAAGTAGCTGGAACCACAGGCACTTGCCACCACACCCGGCTAATTTTTTGACTTATTGTAGTCTGAGTTCGTACCAAGTTGCCCAGACTGGTTTCAAACCCCTGTACTCAGGCAGTTCACTTGCCTCCACCTCCCAAAGTGCTGGGATTATAGGCATGAACCACCATGCGTAGCCTACACGCCAATTATAGTAATAAAAGGGCAGGAGCACACTTTTGGAAGTGGTGGATAGGTTTATGGCATAGATTGTGGTGATGGTTTCATGGGTGTATGCTTGTCTCCAAATGTATCAGATTTATGTAAAAAATTAATTTAAAAAAGAAATAGTAAAGAAGAAGAAAAAGGTCATAGTCTAGCCTGTACTCCATGGGAAGGATTCCATAGGGCATGAATATCAGGAGTTAAGGATCTTTGAGAGTCATCTTAAAAGCTGCCTGCCACAGTCTGCCTTTACACACATTAATCGGGTTGTTTGACTTTTTACTATTTAATTGTAAGAGTTCTTTATGTACTGGACAGAAACCCTTTCCTTATTGGATATACGATTTATAAGTATTTTCTTCCATTCTATTTGGTTGTCTTTTTTTTTTTGATGGTATGGTTTGCAGTGTAAAAGTTCTAAATTTTGATGCAGTCAGTTTACCTACTTTTTTTTGGTCAAATGTGCTTTGGGTGTCAGATCTGAGAAACCATTGTCAAATCCAACGTGTTGAAGGTTTATTCCCATGTTTTCCTCTAACAGTTTTATACTTTTAGCTCTTAATTTAGGTCTGTGATCCATTTTGAGCTAATCTTTTATGGATGGTGTGAGTTAAGGGCCCAGTGCTGTTCTTTTGCATGTGGATACCCAGTTGTCCTAGCACCATTTGTTGAAAAGACTATCTTTTCCTGTTGAATTGTCTTGGCACCCTGTCGAAAAACACTTAACCAAGAATGTTAGGATTTATTTCTGGACTCTCAGTTGTATTCCATTATCTGTTTGTCCTTGTGAGCTTGACCTTTCTTGAGTACTGTAGCTTCCTAGTAAGTTTTGAAATCAAAAGAACTTTGTTCTTTTTCAAATTGTTTTGGCAAGCCTGGGTTTCTTGTATTCTCATATACATTTTAGAGTCAATCTGTCCATTTCTGCAAAAAGAAAAAGACAGTTGAAATTTTGGTAGGAATTGTATTGCATCTATAGACCAGTTTGAGAATATTGTCATCTTAACTATATTGCATCTTCCCATGCATTTATATTTATTTAGGTCTCTAACTTCTGTCAACAATATTTTGCAGTTTTTGGTGCACAGGTCTTACACTTTTGTTAAATGTATACTTATGTATTTTATTCTTTATTTTATTGTAAATGGCATTGTCTTCTTTTTCTTTTTTTTTCTGGAAATGGAGTCTCACTCTGTCATCAGAGTGCAGTGGCATGCTCATAGCTACCTCAGCCTCGACCTGTTGGGTCCAGGTGATCCTTCGACCTCAGCCTTCCAAGTAGCTGGAACTACAAGTGGTTGCCACCATGCCCCACTAATTTTTTTGATTTATTGTAGAGACATAATCTCGCCAAGTTACCCAGGCTGGTCTTGAACCCCTGGACTCAAACAATCCTCTTGCCTTGACCTCCCAAAGTGTTGGGATCACAGGCATGAGTCACCATGCCTGGCTGTAAATGGCATTATTTTCTTAATTTTTATTTTCAAATTGTTCATTGCAAGTATAAAGGAATACAACTAATTTTTTAATATATGAATCCTGTATCCTGCAGCCTTGCCAAACTTGTTTATTAGCTCTAATAATTTTTTTTAGCGGATTTCTTAGAAATTCTCTGTGATCATGTCATCTGCAAATAGAGATGTTTCTGCTTCTGTCTTTCCAATCTGAGTGCCTTTTATTTCAGCTTCTTGCCTAATTGTTCTGGCTAGGACTTCTAGTACAACATTGGTTAGAGGTAATAAGAGGTAATAAGAGCGGCTATCCTTGTCTTGGTCCTGGCCTTAGGAGGAAAGCATTCAGCCTTTAACTATTAAGTGTGTGGCTGACTGTATATTTTTTGTAAATGCCTTTGTTAGGTTGAGGCAGTTAATTCTAGTCCTAATTTGTTCAACGTTCATATAATAAAGGTTGTTGAATTTTGTCAAAAATTTTTTTGCATCTATTGAGATGACTGTGGTTTTTGTTCTCTATTAGTATATCACACTGATTTTTTTTTCATTTATTATTATTGTTATTTTTAGTCAGGGTTTCACTGTGTCCCCTAGCAGGAGTGTGGTGGCATCATTGGAGTTCACTGCAGCCTCTACCTCCTGGGCTCAGGTGATCCTTCTGCCTCAGCCTCCCAAGTAGCTAGGACTACAGACATGTACCACCATGCCTAGCTAATTTTTTTATTTTTTGCAGAGATGAGTTCTCACTATGTTGCCCAGGCTGGTCTTGAACTCCTGGGCTCAAATTATCCTTCCGCCTTGGCCTCCCAAAGTGCTGCGGTTAGGTGTGAGCTACTGTGTCCAGCCCTGATTTTTTAAAATTGAACTTATCTTGCATTTCTGGGATATATCCCACTTGGTGTACAATCTCTTTTTTTTTTTTTTTTTTTTGAGTTGGAGTCTCACTCTGTCGCCCAGACTGGAGTGCAGTGGCCGCTCCCGGCCACCGCAGCCTCGACCTGCTGGGCTCTGGCGATCCTTCCGCCTCAGCCTTCCAAGAGTAGCTGGAATTACAGGCATGCGCTACCACGCCCGGCTGATTTTTTGATTTTTTATTGTAGAGATGAGGTCTCGCTGCCCAGGAGGGTCTCGAACCCGCGGGCTCAGGCAATCCACTCACCTCAGCCTCCCAAAGGCGCAGGATTACAGGCTGAGCCGCTGAGCCACCGAGCCCGGCTGGTGTACAATCTTATATGTTGCTCACGATCAGTAGTGGGCGAGAGCTTATGGCCTTTTCAGGTCTTTTGGTACATATTCATATTATCTGCTAGATTCCCAGGCCTATGTTGGAGCTTTTCAATGACATCTCTGCACATCTCATTTCCCAGCTTCTCTGCTTAAGTATTTATATATATATTTTATCTTTTAGATTTTTTTAAAAGGAAATACCTACTAGATAAGGAATATTTTCTCTAGATATTATTCTGAGATGTTAACTTCATAGTGTACTCTTTGTGAAAATAGAGCCAAGGTATGTATTTTCAAAAGTATGCTTATTAAAATATGCTCTAAAAATGGGTGCCGTAGTACTTTAAACTTGATAGTTACCTGTACCCTTTCTCTCCCCTTGTAGGTGGATGCACGGAGCATACCAGTGTTAGCAAAATGGCAAAATTCATATAGCATTAAAGTTGTACTCCAGGAGCTAAGACGTCTAATGATGTCCAAAGAAAATATGAAGCTTCCACAGCCTCCAGAAGGACAAACATACAATAATTAATTTTAGTGGATCTCAAACTTGTCTTAAATCAGCAACCTTTTACTCATGTTAATGTCTTGATTAAATATCACAATGCGAAATACCCACACATTAAGTAAAAGAATTCCAGCTGGTAAACATGACCTGGACATTTGTAAGAATATATTTAATATATGTACACCCATTATGTTTTCAGGTAACAGGAGGAAAAATGCGGCGTACTTTTTTTTCTCTTGTTAAGGCACTGTCATTTAAACATAAGCCTGGAGTACCCGAAAGAGAATTCAGGTTGACAAGATGAAAGCGTAGTGAGAAGTGTCAGCTGGCAGTGGAAGCATGTGTGTTTCTGAAAAGTAAAAGTCTCAAGAAAGAAAAACAGAAATGGCAGGCTTTATCCATCTTGCTTAGTGAAAGAGCTGCAGTTGAAATTGTTTAAAGTAGCAGGTATAATGAATATCGTCATAAATGTTAATTTTTGAAGTGGTATGGGTGCTGACTACTAGTAGTATCAAAAATATGTTCAGGATTGTTTTGATACCTGTATTTATAATAAAAAATGTTGGGGGGATTGATGAATTTCTGTTAAAAGCTATTCCTGTGTGTTACATGTAACAGACATGGTAAATATTTGTTTACAGTCTTTGTTTAACAAACCATGCGTTTAAGTTTAAGTGAAGTAAACATAAAGGAAATAGGTGTATGGATATGTGATTTTGAGATTAAAGTTAGTCTTAAAATGTAAATAAAATGTGGAATGTGTCCTCAGAGACTGTGCCATTTCTGTTGTGTTGATATAGTATATACGTATAGTACCTTGCCAAGGCAGCAAAAAATGGAATTACTGTAGCTTTATCTATACACACCCTTTATTATTTATCTTATTTTGTATACTTCTTATGGATTGGAATTTGCAGAATATTTCAGAGAACAAATTACCTATTTAATTTCTTTGGATGGGAAGAATTTTAGGGATTGTGTTTAGTTTGATTTTATCAGAAATAAACTGGGCTCGGTGGGCTCAGCCTGTAATCCCGTGCCTTTGGGAGGGTAAGGTGAGTGGATTGCCTGAGCCCGCACGTTCAAGACCTGCCTGGGCAACTTGGCGAGACCTCATCTCTACAATAAATCAAAAATCAGCCGGGCGTGGTAGCGCGTGCCTGTAATTCCGGCTACTCGGAAGGCTGAGGCAGAAGGATCGCCGGAGCCCAGCGGGTCGAGGCTGCGGTGGCCGGGGGCGGCCACTGCACTCCAGTCTGGGCGACAGAGTGAGACTCCAACTCAAAAAAAAAATAATAATAATATTGAAAAGATCTTTGAATTCTACCAAGTCTTATAGAATTATAGGTTGCAAATTATCCAAATATATGCTCAATTTTTTCTATATAACATCTTTTTTCTTTATTTTTCTGTGAAACTTTATTTAATAGATTGGACTAATCAGATACATTTCCTCTTCCAGTTAATGCTTTTAACACTAACAAGGATTAATATCATTCATTTCATGTGCAAGGGGGAACCCCCCAAAAAACAGAATTTATTTATGAAGAATTGTATTGATTCTTGCATGTTTAAATATCAGTCACCATCAGTGCACTCTCCATTTGGTGCAGTAAACCTACTGAGACTCTTTTTCCACTGCTCAAAACTGTTTCTGAACTCGTCAATTTTGTTGTCTTTTAGTGCTTCTGCCACTTTTGCTTCACGACTTCCATGTTGGCAAAATGCTTCCCTTTGAGGGCTTTTTTTCATCCAGAGAAACAAACAAAAGTCGTTCGAGGTGAGACCCGGGGAACAGGAAGGCTGGGGCGTGAGGGTCATGCCGTTCAGGGTCCAGAGCTGACGAACAGTCCCCGTGGTGTGGGCAGGCGTGTTGTCGTGGTGGAAGAACCAGTCACCTGTTTGCCAACAATTGGAACGTTACTTCCGCAAATCGTGACACAGCCTGCTCGGAACTTCCAGTTAAAAACTCTGGTTGATCTCTTGATCCAGAGGAACAAGTTCCAAGTGTACTACAAGGGGCCCAGCTTCCAATAGCTAATTAGGGTCTTTTGGGGCCCCCTGTATCCTTCACTAACAAACATGTAACTCTGAAGTTGAAAATTCATGCATGTTCTGCTTTACCAAAGGGACGTGAGGCCTTAGGTTTCACCTCAAAGCACTGGGTATACAGCTTTGTTACCTGTAAGAAAATGCAATTTTCTTTTCTTTGAGTCAGAGTCTCACTCTCTTGCCCAGTTTGAAGTGCAGTGACACACTCACAGCCACCACAGCTTCGACCTGCTGGGCTTAGGCGATCCTTCTGCCTCAGCCTTCCAAGTAACTGGACCATCTGGAACTATAGGCATGCACTGCCGCGCCCAGCTGATTTTATGATTTACTGTAGAGATGAGATCTTACTATGTTGCTCAGGCTGGTCTCAAACCCCTAAGCTCAGACAGTCCTCTTGCCTCCACCTCCCAAAGTGCTGAGATTACAGACGTGAACCCCCACGCCTGGCCTGACAATGGTATTTTCTTATGAATTCACTGAAGTATATAGAAAGGTGGTCAGGTAAAATCTTTTATTTTGGCAAACGTAATAACTTGTCTCATACTTCACCCTAATATATATCTATATATCTATATATATAAACAATGATTGTCAAAATATCAGATGGTCAAATCTGCTCATAAAGGAATAACAGTCCACCTTGGATACGTATTACAATATTTTAGTTGCTTTCATAGTATACCAAGAACAAATTTCTCAAACATGTCCTGAAATGTTTTTATAAGGTCATTCAAAATTAAAGCTTTGAGCTACCCTTTCCTGGTCAATAGTACCTTAAAATCAGTGATGATTTATCTAAACTTATCAGTTTCAACATGACTGGTCCATTTTAATTATCAGAAATGTTTAAAAATTCTTTAAAATGAGTCACAGAGAATATACACGTACAAATTAGTGCATGTGTAATTTTTTTTTTTTTTTTTGAGTGGGAGTCTCACTCTGTCACCCAGACTGGAGTGCAGT
>NW_007248660.1:175187-179957 GCF_000164805.1 Carlito syrichta
CGGGCGTGGTAGTGCGTGCCTGTAGTTCCAGCTACTTGGAAGGCTGAGGCGGAAGGATCTCTGGAGCCCAGCAGGTCGAGGCTGTGGTGACCACTGCACTCCAGTCTGGGTGACAGAGTGAGACTCCAACTCAAAAGGAAATAAAATGAAATAAAATAAGGTATATTTGAAATGAACTATTACCTTGAAATGTAGTTTCAAACGTTTTTAATGGTTCAAGGAGATGAAGTTGAATTTTACTGACACTTCATAGTCCAATGGAACTGATGTTCGGAATCAAGCCCTCCAATAACTTCTTTTCCACTTTGAAAATGTGTCTTGTCATCCACGGAAGCTGGTGACTATTTGAATGCTTTTGGCAGGCTTAAGATCTGGGAGCTTGATCTCTTGTCCTCTTTGCTTTTCTTGTATCCACGTTGTGAAAGTCGTCTGCATGCCACCCAAGTACATGCTATTAGAATCAGCTTTATAACGTTTGTTTCCTTTCTTGTTTTTGGGATTAGGGATTTCTACAGAAATCTGCATGCCAATTAACTCATTTCCAAAGCAGAATCCATTTTGCATGTCACAGTCAAGATGTACATCACAATCTAAAACACTGGGTGATCGTAAGGAGTTGATGTAGAGCTGTTCTTAATTATGGTAACATTTCTAAGACAACAGTTTTGAAGCAGTTTTTGTCTGTTGTACAGTGGCTAATATAAGAATGAGAAGTATTGCCTTTTAAATTAACTGTAAAATTGCCTTAATTTGTCTAAAAGGCTAGCAAGTGAGGCCTTTGAGGATGATCATATATTAATAAAATTTATAAAAATAAAATTCTTATCCTATTAGGCCAGTGTTATGCTTTAATAGTTTTTAATTACTTAATAACCAATTTTCAGAATTGAAGATTTAAAAAAATATTTTCTAGCATTCTAGTCAGTGGCATTTGTTATGGGTTTATGTATAACTATGGGATTTTGGAGCAAATATTTTTAAGGATGGTCAATGGTATTTAAGTCTTTTGGATGTCAAAGTAAGAGAAAATTTATAACTATATTCTTTAAAAGAATTTAGCACACTGAAAATTGAGTAAGTGCTTACAGAGTGGATTAGTTTGACTCACTCATGGTTTGTTAGTCTGGATGACTAGATTGTTGAATACATTGATTTTAATGTGAATTCCCACTAATAACATCGGTAAGTACGTATGAAAATATTGTTTTGAAAATTTAGAGGATGTAACTGGAAACTATTCATGTGTTTTTCTTAACAGGTTTGGTGTGTCTAGTTTTGAAGGCTCTGGCAGGTACATCGTGGAAAGACCGCGCTGAGCCGTAGGTTCCGTCAAACCCTGTCAGTGCTTATTAGCATGTGACTGTGTTGTTAGGTGCATTTTAAAGAGTGTAAGGACTAATGATAAAGTCTAGTGTTGTGCATAGTAAGATTTTGGGAGATATTTAAGGCACCCCCCCAGGTTTTCCTTTTATAAATATGCCTTCTGTGCATATATATGTGAAGAGTCAGTGTATCATTTACTGCTGGGAAGGATTAAAAAGGCACTGATTTTTTCTGATGTCTGATAGAATTTTCCAGTACCAACTTACCTGGCTTTTCATTATTGTCACAAAAAAATCTCCTAGCCTGGCAACTTTGGCAAGACCTCGTCTCTACAGTAAAAAAAAAAAAAAAAAATTAGCCTGGTGTGGCACGCACCTATAGCTCCAGCTACTTGAAAGGCTGAGGCGGAAGGATCGCTGGAGCCCAGCAGGTCAAAGCTGCAGTGGCCGGGAGCGTGCCACTGCACTCCAGCCTGGACGACAGAGTGAGACTCCACCTCAAAAAAAAAAAAGTTCCAACTCCTTAAGGTTTTGGATAAGTGTAAATATTTTGTATATAAAATTTAAAAATCATAAAAAGGAATAAATGCATTGTATTATGAGATTGATAGGAACATTAGCAGTTAACTGCCACCCAATATTGGGTTTACTGAAAAGCAGGAAATGCATGGCAATAGCATCCCTTTTATGTTGATATCAGTAGACCTTGTAGTAGGAGTACCTAAAGAGTAGGTGGAAATCTTATGTATTTATTTTTTGAGTTGGAATCTCACTCTGTTGCCGAGGCTGGAGTGCAGTGGCACTCTCACAGCCACCCCAGCGTCGACGCGCTGGACTGGCGATCCTTCCACCCTAACCTTCCAAGGAGCTGGCTCTATAGGTGTGCACTACCACACCTGGCTAATTTTTGATTTATTGTAGAGACGGCCTCACCATGTTCCCTGGGCTGTTCTCGAACCTACAGGCTCAGGCAGTCCTCTTGCCTTGGCCTCCCAATACTGGGATTACAGGTTTGAGCCACTGTACCCGGCCTTATTTTTGTTTTAAAAAATTCTTTTTAGAGAGGAGGGTTTTGCTGTTTTGCCCAGACTGAAGGGCAGTGGTGCGATCATAGCTCATGTAGCCTCCAACTCCTGAGCTCAAGCAGTCCTCCCAAGAAGCTGGGACTAGCGGTCACCACCACACCTGGCTAATTTTTAAATTTTTTTGTAGAGACGATGGCTCACTGTGTTATGCGGGGTTGAACACCCGGCCTCCCGGAGCGCTGGGATGACAGGTGTCAGCCACTGTGCCTGGCCTTGAAAGTTAAGATTCTACCTCCAAAGGAGGACAGAAAGTAAACAGTGGTAATACGAAACCTGTAGTTAATAAAAAAGCAAATCATTTGGCCTTACCAGTAATGAAAAATTTCCGCTGCTTGTTAAGTGCAGTAGTTAAGTTTTTGAAAAATCTGTTCAGTGATTACAAGGAAGCACTCTTTTCTTTTTTTTAAGGTGAGAAAGTAGGATTTATTGAGAAAACAGAAAACAGTGGGAGGGGACCTGAAGGGGTGACCAATTGGGATGAAACGTGGTGCTTGGAAGCACTCTTAAAAGTTGAGTCAATATTTTAAAAAAAACAGGCTTTTAACAATAGTCTGTAAGGTAATTTTGAAAATTCACATTATGTGAAATGAGGTTTTTGGGTTTTTTTTGAGTTGGAGTCTCACTCTGTCGCCCAGACTGGAGTGCAGTGGCCGCTCCTGGCCACCGCAGCCTCGACCTGCTGGGCCCCGGCGATCCTTCCACCTCAGCCTTGCGAATAGCCGGAATTACAGGTGCGCACTACCACGCCCGGCTGATTTTTTGATTTATTGTAGAGATGAGGTCTCGCTGCCCAGGCGGGTCTCGAACGCGCGGGCTCAGACCTTCCACTCACCTCAGCCTCCCAAAGGCGCGGGATTACAGGCTGAGCCACCGAGCCTGGCTGTGAAATGAGATTTTAACAGGACATCCTCATGCCAAATTGTAGTAAAACTAGTTATAATAATCAAGGCCTTTTTTTAAATTTAAAGATTCATTCGTTTATAATTAATAAGCGTGATGCTTGCAAATGCTTTATTACACAAGAGTAGGATTTTACAACCCTTGAAGTTTGTTAACTTTTAATTTGAAGATAAAAAGATTGTCTCTGCAGTTGATAATTGACAAAAGATGTATATTAATTTATTTCTTCTTTTTTTTTTTTTTGAGTTGAGTCTCACTCTGTCACCCAGACTGGAGTGCAATGGCCGCTCCCGGCCACCGCAACCTCGACCTGCTGGGCTCCGGCAATCCTTCCGCCTCAGCCTCCCAAAGCGCTGGGATTACAGGCTGAGCCACCGAGCCCGGTTTATTTCTTCTTAAGCCTCATTGGTCAAATAAGTAGTGATGAAATGTTCAGATGATATTATCAAATTAACTTTCTATTGCTATAATTTTAAAATCTGGGTAATTATGATGATTATTTAGGTAAATTTAAAGTGGGTGTTAGGGAGTTCTTAAATTATCCTAATACTCAAGTGAAAATAACTGAGTTCACGAGAAAAGTAAATTAATTGTCTGAGTTAAAATCTTAAGTAATATACGGTCCCCTTTAAGAAATGAAGGAATTCTTGTGGACTCAATCTGTATTGTCTTGAATTATTTTTATTAAACTATTGTTAATGCATATATTGTGTAAATTTAGCTCAGCTCTTTTAAAATTGTAAGCAAATCACATTCAACTACACAGTAAATAAAATTTACAATTTAATAATGAGGATGTTTTATTGAATGGATCTCTGCCTCAAGTGTAAATATCAGTGTCAGCTCCTTTTGTTTTATGTTTGTATGCTTTTTATAATTTGCCATGTCTATACTACATGTGCTCCTGGGTCCCTCAAATGTCTTCGCCCCTTTTCTCTCGCCAAAATATTGTGAAAACATCCTTGTATGTTTGACCTTCACTGAGTATAAATGCCATTGTTGATTAAAGTCTGGGTTTTTTTTTTTTTTGAGTTGGAGTCTCACTCTGTCGCCCAGACTGTTTTTTTTCTGTCAGAGACAGTTCTTTCAGAGATTGAAAACTCTCGACACTTTAGATTCCAGTGTGAGACCACAGGGATTATCGTGATATTTACTTTGCTGTGGTTGTGGCCCTCAATAGGAATAAAAACAACTGATCACTGGTGATAGCAGATAACTTGATCTTTAGTGACATAACTTTATCATTTGAAATGAACATATATATACATTTTTTTGAGTTGTGGTCTCACTGTATCACCCAGGCCAGAGTGCAGTGGCACGATCACAGCTCGCTGCAGCCTTGAACTCCTGGGCTCAAGCTGTCCTTCCATCGCAACCTCCGGAGTAGCTGGGACCGCTGGAGTCTGCTACCTTGCCTGGCTAATTTTTTTTTTTTTTGAGTGGGAGTCTCACTCCGTCGCCCA
>NW_007248660.1:180158-182579 GCF_000164805.1 Carlito syrichta
ATGAGGTCTCACTGCCCAGGTGGGTCTCGAACCCGCGGGCTCAGGCAATCCACTCACCTCAGCGTCCCAAAGCGCGGGATTACAGGCTGAGCCACTGAGCCTGGCTTCAACTGACCCTATAGTCACATTCCTGAAAGTCCCCTCACTCCTCCTCCTGACTCCCAGGATGTAGCTTCAGGGGAGCCTCGACTTCCTGCAGACGACGCCCAATCAACTGAAAGAGGCAAATCCCCACGGACTCCCTTTTCTTAGTAGTCATGGGTTTGAACAGTATAGTACTGATGTAATCCTACGTTTTGCGATTGATGGAACTTTTGCGTGATGCATGATGTCCTGGGCCTCGTAAACTCCCTGTACTCCATGACAAGTTCGATGAACGCTTCTGCAGGGCCTTTCTGACAAAAGCTGTGAGATACTCCAGCACCTCGCACCAGGAAGTCTGGATCATAAAATGTCACTATTGATAAATGTGGCTGACACGGAAGTTCTATACAGTGCTCTGCCGGTCACATGGCTAACGTTTAGGCGTTAACGATGTGGACTTGAAATAAAAGTGGACTGTAAAAACCTGGAGGGTGAGCAGAATCATTTTAGAAAGACTTCGAGTCCGGCTCTGCTCCCTGGATTTGAACTCAGGGGTCAACTTCTTTCTACCAGTTCCCTGCCCCTTTGATTTACTGGTATCAAGCGTTACCCAGACTGTAGCAGCACCATCCATTAATGCTTTTTAAACATAGAAACTGGCTGAGCCAGATGGTTCACGCCTGTAATCCTAGCATTTTGGGAGGCTGTGGTGGGAGAATCACTTAAACCCATGGGTTTGAGGCCAGCCTGCGGAATACAGCGAGACCTCCTCACTACAAAAACATTTTTAAAAATTAGCTGGGCATGGTGGTGTGAACCTCTGGTCCTAGCTACTCGGGAGGCAGAGGCAGAAAGATCACTTGAGCCCAGGAGCTCGAGGCTGTGCTGAGTCGCGATAGTGCTACTGCAGTCCAGTCTGGTGGGACCCCAACACAAAACAAAAAGTAGAACTTTTTCCCCCTCTGGTTCCACAGCTCAGGTGACTTCACTGTGATTACATTCAAAAGTGACCAGTGGAGGCTGGGCTGGGTGGCTCAGCCTGTCACCCCAGCACTTTGGAAGGCTGAGGCAAGTGGCCTGAGCCCATGGGGTTGAGACCAGCCCAGGCAAGTTGGCGAGACCTCGTCTCTACAATAAATCAAAAATTAACTGGGCGTGGTAGTGCGCACCTGTAATTCCAGCTACTTGGAAGGCTGAGGCGGAAGGATCGCTGGAGCCCAGCAGGTCGAGGCTGCGGTGGCCGGGAGCGGCCACTGCACTCCAGTCTGGGCGACGGAGTGAGACTCCAGCTCAAAAAAAAAAAAATTAATTAATTAATTAATCCCACTTCGGGGACTGGCTTGGACCCTGAGCAATGCAATACTAAATACCTGTGTTCTGTTTGGTGTACTTATGTCTCCAAAAGATTTCTAGTGATTGTTATGCAAAACCACGAATTGAAAGGTTGGGCTGTCCTAGTCTTACATCTGATGGAGTTTTCTTTGGATTTGCTGAGGAGGTGGGATAGGCTGCCGGGGGAGGCTGCCATTTTTCCTGTAGTAAAATGTAATTTTTTAAATGTCTGAATGTCTTCTAAATCCTTCCTATGGCAGATGTAGCTATCTATGTCTAACCTACACTGGCTACCCTGCTTCAGTGCTCCCAGTCAAGTCTCAAGGGGAGGCTTTTGTCTTATTCATCTTTGTCTTCTGGGAGTTGTGCATAACTTATTCTTGGACAGGTTGGGTCTTCAGTAAATGTTTATTCCATTGGTCTTTGTCAGGCCAAAGTTCAAATGGGGATTATGGTGGTAAATTTTGCTAATAATTCTCCTGCCATGTGTTGAAGGATTGGTGCTTAATCCTGGCTTCACCACAAACAGTTGTGTGGTTTTAGTCAATTGACTTCTTTTGGTCAATTAGTTAATACAACAGAAATGTCTTTGCTACTTACAATTCAACAGGCAGTTAGGTGCAGAAGGTACAGTGGTAAGTATCACGCAGCCTCTTTTCTCGTGTGCAATCTGGGAAAGCTTAGAGATAGGCAAGTAGACTATGTAAATAGCGATACATGCCCAGAGAAGCAAGGGATTGGTGCTTGACGGACATCCAGAAAGAGCACCTACTGTCTTGGGACTAAATTTCTAAACTTCTTGAACAGCTGCAACAGGAGTTGTGACTGACAGCCTGTCTTTCAGGGAGAATGTAGACCAGACCTAAACATTAGCGGTCTGTTCCTCATTCTGGTGTTTGGTAACCGTGATTATTTGTTAAAGAGTTATATTTTTATTTTTATTTATTTGTTTATTTTTGAGTTGGAGTCTCACTCTGTCGCCCAGACTGGAGTGCAGTGGCCGCT
>NW_007248660.1:182784-193031 GCF_000164805.1 Carlito syrichta
ACCACGCCCGGCTGATTTTTTGATTTATTGTAGAGATGAGGTCTCGCCAAGTTGCCCGGCTGGTCTCGAACCTGCAGGCTCAGGCAATCCACTCACCTCAGCCTCCCGAAGACGTGGGATTACAGGCTGAGCCACCGAGGAAGGCTTTTTTTTAAAAAATAAAAATATAAGCCGGGCTCGGTGGCTCAGCCTGTAATCCCGCGCTTTGGGAGACCGAGGCGAGTGGATTACCTGAGCCCGCGGGTTCGATACCCACCCGGGCAACTTGGTGAGACCTCGCCTCTACAATAAATCAAAAACTTAGCCAGCCATGGTAGCTCACGCCTGTAGTTCCAGCTACTTGGAAGGCTGAGGCGGAAGGATCGCCAGAGCCCAGCGGGTCGAGGCTGCGGTGGCCGGGAGCGGCCACTGCACTCCAGTCTGGGCGACAGAGTGAGACTCCAACTCAAAAAAAAAAAAAAAAAGCAGACATGGACAGCCCACACATTCTCTGGAATATTTTCGTTTCTACAAAATGGAAACCAGAGTAGCTGATTTCTTAGACGCCTTTGGTGCTAAGGTCTTTAATCTCCAGTCGCTCACAGTGTGGGCTCATGGCATAGAATGCTTTATTGCATAGTGAATGTGGCTGGTCCTGGGGGGCACATAGAAGGTGGTTTTATTTGCGTACAGTATACAGTCTGTCTTTTGAAAGGATTTAGCCCAGTGGTGTGAACCAGGGCTTCTCAGATTTTAATGGCATTCCTCAGGGGATTGTTAAGTGCAGATTCCAATTCAGTCGGCCTGGGGTGGGCTCAACTGTCTTTCTAACAAGCTCCCCCAAGGTCCACTGGTTGATAGACCACATTTCAAATAGCAAAGCATCTATTAAACAGTAGTTTGGGGGAAAGCTTCTCAGAATTGTATCTAGCATACTGGAGGAGGACCCAAAAAACCCCGGAATTTATTTAGCAAAAATTGTGTATTTATTCTTACAGGTTTAAACTGAAGTCAGCTTCAAAGCACTCCCCACTTGCTGCAATACACCTATCGAGACACTTTTTCTACTGCTCAAAATAGTTTTTGAACTCGTCAATTTTGATGCCTTTCAGTGCTTCTGTCATTTTTTTGTTTGTTTCACCTCTTCCACATCGACAAAACGTTTCCCTTCCAAGACTTTTTTAAATTTGAGAAACAAACAAAAAAAGTCATTTGGGGCGAGATCCAGTGAATAGGGAGGGTGGAGCACGGAGGTCATGCTGGTTTTGGTCAAAAACTGCTGAACGCTCGGCATGGTGTGGGCAGGTTGTTCGTGTATATCACCCACCATGAAATGGGCAAACGTGATGAAAGAATCTTTTTTTTTTTTTTTGAATCGGAGTCTCACTCTGTCGCCCAGACTGGAGTGCAGTGGCCGCTCCCGGCCACCGCAGCCTCGACCTGCCGGGCTCCGCGATCCTTCCGCCTCAGCCTTCCGAGTAGCCAGAATTACAGGCATGCGCCACCACGCCCGGCTGATTTTTTGATTTATTGCAGAGATGAGGTCTCGCCAAGTTGCCCAGGCAGGTCTCGAACCCGCGGGCTCGGGCAATCCACTCACCTCAGCCTCCCAAAGGCGCGGGATGACAGGCTGAGCCACCGAGCTCAGATATTTATGTCTTCTTTAATCTCCATCAACAATGTTTAGTGGTTTCCAGCGTATAAGTCTTAGACTTCTATTTTAGTTCGTCCCTATGTATTTTATTCTTTTTGATGCTATCGTACATGGAGCTGTTTTCTTTCTTTCTTTTTTTTTGAGCTGGAGTCTCACTCTGTTGCCTAGGCTGTAGTGCAGTGGCATGCTCACAGTCACCACAGCCTCGACCTACTAGATTCAGGTGATCCTTCTGCCTCAGCCTTACCAGTAGCTGGAACTACAGGCACCTGCCATCATGCCCAACTAATTTTTTGATTTATTGCAGAGACAAAGTCTCACCAAGTTATCCAGGCTAGTCTCAAACCCCTGGGCTCAGGGGTTTCTCCTTCGCCTCCCAAAGTGCTGGGATTACAGGTGTGAGCCATTGAGCCCAGCTATGGAGCTGTTTTCTTAATTTTGTTTATAGATTATTGCTGCATCTAGTTTTTGTATATTGTATCCTGCAATTTTGCTGAACTCATTTATTAGCACTAATAGTTATTCTGCATAAATTCTTTCTTTTTTTTGAATTGGAGTCTCACTTCATCTCCCAGGCTGGAAGGCAGTGGCACACTCATGGCCACCTCAGCATCGTCCTGCTGGGCTCTGGCGATCCTTCTGCCTCAGCCTTCCAAGTAGCTGGAAATACAGGCGTGCGCTACCACGCCCGGCTAATTTTTTTATTTTATTTTATTGTGCTGTTCTCAAACCCGCGGCTCAGGCAATCCACTCACCTTGGCCTCCCAAAGTGCTGGGAGTACAGGCTGAGCCACTGAGCCCAGCCTAAATTCTTTAGTTTTCTGAATATATGGTCATGTCATCTGCAGATAAAGGCAGTTTTTCTCCTTTCCAATCCAGACTTTTCATTTCTTGTTCTTTCCTAATTGTGCTTTCATTATCTTCTGCAGTCACAATTTCTACCAAGTCCTGGATCATTTTTTTCCTCCTAAAAAAACTTTTTTTTGCAGATCTAATTTTTTTTTTTTTTGAGCTGGAGTCTCAGTCCATCGCCCAGGCTAGAGTGCAGTGGCATGCTCGCGGCCACCGCAGCCTCGACCTGCTGGGCTCCGGCAATCCTTCTGCCTCAGCCTTCCAAGTAGCTGGAACTTCAGGTGCGTGCTACCTTGCCCAGCTAATTTTTGACTTATTGTAGAAACGAGGTCTCACCAAATTACCCGGGCTGGTCTTGAACCCTCGGGCTCAGGCAGTCCACTTGCCTAGACCTCCCAAAGTACTGGGATTACAGGCTTAGCCACTGAGCCTGGCTTGCAGATCTAAATTTTACCATGAGCAGTTTATAGCCTGTGTCTGATTTTTATATCGATAATTTCAAGGGAGTATATTTTTGAGTTGCCCTGTTATCCAAAACTAGTCTATGGGATTGTACTTCCAAGCAATATTTACTAGCTCTCCATGTAGTTGGCAGAACAAATTACAAACGGGTTAGGGGGTGTCAGATTGTCCTAGGAGTTCAAGTAGTGGGTTCAACCATCTTTTCCCTAAATGTAATTTGTCTGAGCACCAGACTGTATTTTCTAATTGGATTTGTCTTGTTCCTCACAAATTCTATCCCTTATCTTATGGTCCCACTCCAGTGTCCTAAATCCAGTAGGAAATTAACTCACTTAAAAGTTATCATGTGGCTGGGCTTGGTGGCTCATGCCTATAATTCCAGCACTTTTGGAGGTGGAAGCAAGAGGACTGCCTGAGCCCATGAGTTCAAGACCAACCTGGGGAACATGGCAAGACCTCGTCTCTACAATAAATCAAAAAATTAGCCGGGCGTGGTGGCGTGTGCCTGTGGTTCCAACCACTTGGAAGACTGAGGTGGAAGGATCTCCTGAGCTCAGCAGGTCGAGGCTGCGGTGCCCGGGAGTGGCCGCTGCACTCCAGTCTGGGTGACAGAGTGAGAATCCAACTAAAAAAAAAAAAAAAAAAAAAAAAGTTAATATATATTTTTGAAGAGTAATGGAGTGAGGGAGTAGTTATTCCTGGATGTAAAAACCCCCTGCTTTTTTGCTGGTTTTATTAAATATGCATTAATATTTAATTTGAAAGGAGGGACCCTGAGAAACTTGGAATAAACTTAGTTCACATTTTGCTTCAGCATAACCATTTTGGCTTAGACTGACACTCTTTGAATCTAGCACAGGTTAGACATAGATCAATAGAGGCAGGTTTTAGGAAGTGTTCAGACATTTTACTGCAGGCCAAGCTGGCAGCCTACGCCACCCCCTCGGCAAATCTCCATCAGATGCAAGACAAGGACTGCCCAACTTTCTAATTCATGGTTTAGCATAATAATCACTAAGAAACTTTCAGGTTCCTTGTGGAAAGCAGGTCAAAGATCACCCTTAGCTAGCCCAAGCCATAGACATAGCCTTTTTGCTAAGGATATTGTGGAATGGAAATGCCTGATGGGTCTTTTGCAGGAAAAACCCCTCCCCTGTCTCCTTCCACCTAGCCTGCCACCCGAGGGCATGAGATGCGAGTCTGGCGATGGCAAGACCTAAGACTTAGGTGGCTACAGTCAGCATCAAAGACCCACAGCCCCTCTGGGCCCAAACCTCTCTATACCAAAGGCCCTTAAATATACCCAGCTCTTGGCTGTTTAAGGCGACACTTGCCTCTGAGTGTCAGCCCCCTTTCCAGTCTGTGAGAGGTGAATAATAAACTTTACTTGCTTCTGCTTGGTTGCAATCTTGCATCATTCCCGTGGTACCAGCACTGGCCCAACTCACCTCAGTTTAGCCTTTCGGCATTATAATTTGGAACGTAAACATTGAGAAGCTCTTTAGTCATTTGGCCTAGTATGGTTTTCTGTTATCTAAGTTATTCCAATCCCATGATAAATTTACCTATTAAGACTAGGGGGAAAAACTGTTTATGGTAGTAGATATACACACCAAAACCAATCATTTTAATTTAAGAAAGCATCTTACGGGGCCTTGTAATCCAAAGGAGATCAATGTCTGGTCTGGGCTAGATCCTTGCAGAGAGGGTCAAATGATTTGTGTGTGTTTTACTTTTTATGCAAATGTGGGGAATTTTCTAAATCACAAAGCAGAGCAGGTCTGCATTTTTTTTTTTGGTCAGAGTTTCACTCTGTCGCCCAGACTGGAGTGCAGTGGCACGCTCACAGCCACCGCAGCCTAGACCTGCTGGACTCAGGCGATCCTTCTGCCTTGGCTTTCCAAGTAGCTGGAACTACCACGCCCGCTACCACACCCAGCTGGTTTTTTGATTTATTGTAGAGATGAGGTCTCGCCAAGTTGCCCAGGCGGGTCTGGAACCCCTGAACCCAGGCGATTCTCTCGCCTCGGTCTACCAAAGTGCTGGGATGACAGGCTTGAGCCACTGCACCCGGCCCAGATCTGCATTCTTGACTGCCCTGGTAGCCAGCCAGGCAGACTTAGACAGTCGAGGCAACAGGCAGGGATGGGTATCCCCCAACTCCCAACTTCATGTCACCAGCTAGGGCTGCTTACCCAAGCCAGGACTGACTTTCTCAGTGGGCAGGGTGCAGAGAAAGCAATGGGTATCGCTAGAGCGAGCTGACTGGGTTCTGAAGTGCCAGTTCACAAGGCGGATCATTAATTCCACTCAGCTGAGTTGGGAAGTGGAGGAAACCCCTGAAAATTAAGTGAGATCAAGAAAGTGGAGGCGAGGGAGCACACAACACCAATAATCATGGGAACCTGAAACCAGGCAAAGTGGGGACCAAATAGGGGTCCAAACTTTACCCGTACAACGCCCACCTGTATACCTGATCCTCAAGTGTGCCCCACAGCTTTAGGATTAAAAAAAAGAAAGAAGATCTGGGTCAGACAGTGCTTTATATTCTATTGTTATGGTTAAAAGCCTGGGCAATTTAGAGACAAGCTGAGCACTAACCTGGGTGAATAATGGCGTCACTCGGCAGTGCTCGGGTTCAACGATGACTTGCAGAAGTTCCGTGTTGGTGAATGTAATGGCTGGAGACGGCAGGCCGACTTGAAAATAAGCAGGCCCGGCAAGACAGCCATCCGAGGACATTTACTGGGACGAAGCGAGACTCAGAGAGTGCCCGGCAGCTTGCGTGGCCTGTGCTCACATGCTGATTCCAGAACAGGCTTCTTTGCTATTTATAGGCACACGTGTTATCGTAGCCGTTGGGGAGCAAACATTCCCATGCTTGACCAGAATTTTTTTGCTAGTAGGCAGTTTCTCAAGAGAAACAAAACATTTCTTTATTTGTTTTACTTTTGGCTTTGCTCAATAAAAGCCGAAACGTTGCAAAAACCAGAGTAGCTTGGTATCAGGCACTTTGTGGACATAAAAACATGCATGCGTGTTTTATTGTAACTCCGTCATGATGTGCCAGAAATCAGAGCGCGCCACAGTGTTCCGTGCTGTCCATGGAGGGAGTCAAGCTTGGGTGGCATGAATTTGCACATAAGGAAACAAGGTGAGGCTGGGCACGGTGGCTCAAGCCTATAATCCCAGCACTTGAGGCCGAGGCGAGAGGATTGCCTGAGCTCAGGGGTTCAAGACCAGCCTGGGCAACTTGGTGAGACTGCATCTATACAATAAATCAAAAAATTAGCCAGGTGTGGTAGCGTGTGCCTGTAGTTCCAGTTACTTGGAAGGCTGAGGCAGAAGGACCGCCTGAGCCCAGCAGTTGGAGGCTGTGTTGACCGTGAGCATGCCACTGTACTCTAGCCTAGGCAACAGTGAGACTCTGACTCAAAGAAAAGAAGAAAAACCAAGATGACTACTAGAGAGAGGCTGAGAGGCCAAGTTCATGTCCTCAGAGCAATCAGGTGCTTGTCTTTTGACACTGCTGAAGGGTTTGCTTTTGGAATCATCCGGTGAAAGTGTAGGTGAAACCTAGATAGTTCTGAAGCCCTCTCTCTTCCTCTGTTGCTCTTGCAAAAATAGGCTACCTTAAGCATGACTCACCTCCCTTCCGGTTCTGAGTGTTCTGGCGGGAGACGTGAGATGAGATGGAGTCTGCCTGCGGTGCAGGAAAGGAAGGCGGAAGGGGCCAGGACCTGGGAGAGGAGCGTGACCAGGGACTGAAACACCACCGGTGTATGTGGCCGCGGCATTCCACAGACACTGTGCCTGGAATTTCCTCACACGATCCTGGCAGGGTTTTTCGGTTTGTTTGTTTTCTGAGGCAGAGGTCGCATTCTGTTCTCCAGGCTAGAGTGCAGTGGCATGATCACAGCTCACTGCCGCTTCAACCTCTGGGCTCAAGCGATCCTCCCGCCTCAGCCTCCTGAGGAGCTGGGACGAACAGGCGTGTACCACCACACCCAGCTCATTATTTTATTTTTGTGGAGAGATGGGTCTTACTATGTTGTCTGGGCTGGTCTCGAAATCCTGGGTTCAAGCTATCCTCCTGTCTCGGCCTCCTAAAGTGCTGGGATAAAAATGTGAGCTACTACACTGGCCCTTGGCAGTTTTACAAAAGGAAAACCCATTATAAACAGAGACTGATCTTTGGTTAGCAAACAGAAAACGTACCAGAGTTCTGGAGGAAAATAAAACTGCTGATTACCATCAGGATATTTATTGATTGAGAAGAAAACCACATTATCTGCTTTCTGATTGAATTTCGAATATTTCTAGCATTAAATTAGAACCAGTATTTTCTTTAGGCCCTCAATTTATTTATTTTTAAATTTTTTTTGAGCTGGAGTCACACTCTGTCGCCCAGGCTGGAGTGCAGTGGCACGTTCACTGCTACCGCAGCCTCGACCTGCTGGGTTCAGGTGATCTTTCGGCCTCAGCCTTCCAAGTAGCTGGAATTACAGGCATGCACTACCACACCCGGCCAATTTTTTGATTTGTTGTAGAGATGAGGTCTCGCCAAGTTGCCCAGGCTGGTCTCAAACCCGTGAGCTCAGGCAGTCCTCTCACTTCAGCCTCCCAAAGTGCTGGGATTATAGGTGTGAGCTAACGCGCCCAGCCAGGGCCCCAATTTATTGTTTTATCACTTTTGGTACTTCATGTGGTTATGTTTTGATAGGGCTTTAGCTATGGTCTTTATATCTACAGGACTTATTTTATTCTAATATCTAAAAATCATTTAATCATGTGTGATAAAATTATAAAAGAATTGCAATAAACCTAATTGCTAGGACACTGCTGGATTCATTTGATAACCTGATCAGAGATACTAGATCAGTATTAAGCTTGTAAATATGGCATCTATAAAAATTAAAGTCCCGCCGGGCTCAGTGGCTCAGCCTGTAATCCCGCGCCTTTGGGAGGCTGAGGTGAGTGGATTGCCTGAGCCCGCGGGTTCGAGACCCGCCTGGGCAGCGAGACCTCATCTCTACAATAAATCAAAAATTCAGCCGGGCGTGGTAGCGCATGCCTGTAATTCCGGCTACTGGGAAGGCTGAGGCGGAAGGATCGCCGGAGCCCAGCGGTCGAGGCTGCGGGGGCCGGGAGCGGCCACTGCACTCCAGTCTGGGCGACAGAGTGAGACTCCATCTCAAAAAAAAAAAAAAAAAAAAAAAAAAAAAAGAAAAGTCCCAGGAAGACATGTGTCAGAATCTTCCTTTGGTTTCAGGCCCTTCAAATAGCTTATGTGATTTCAAGGACCTGATTTATTTTGGGTAATTCCTGGGACTTTTTTTTTTTTTGACAGGGAAAGAGATTTCTGAGAAAAGGGAAAAGAAAAGGGAAGGAAACATAGTAACTAAATCTCTCTTTCTCCTTGGCTTAGCGTTGGCAGTTTTCTCTTAGGGAGCAGCGTTCAAATTATTTTGGGATTTGCGTTGCTTTGTCTGTTTTCACGCGTCAGGGACACAGTACCCTGCTTTCTGTTGCTACATATGGATCAATTCTTTGAAGCCATTCACAGAGATCGCATAATTGCCTGCAGAGACATTATTTTATTGTGCTCTTAATCCAGTTTAATGAACTCTTCTCTAGACACCACCCATTTTCTGGGTCCAAAGACCGGGATTTTCCTACTTGCTGTCACGTTCAAGCTGTGCTGGTCTTTTTAAAATTTCACACAGAGCGTACCTTCTGATTTTATTTGCTTCATGCAAGTAACCTGCGGCTACAAATGACCCCTTTAGTTGAGTATATTTGCCAGCCTGGTGTCGCTCTCCTTGTCCTCTCTTTTGAAATCCTGATTCTCTAATCCAGAGGCCCAGACACTGCAGCCTGCATCCCTCGATGGAAACGGAGAAGTCAGCACCCACTGCTTTGTCTTCGAGAACCTCGTGCCCGACTGCGCCCGGCCAGCCGGCCCGGACCAGCTGCGGGGTGAGTGGAGCGGCGCTCTGCACGCGGGTCTCGGCTGGCCTTCCCGGCTCCAGCTTTGTGCCCGTTGCCAGTCGGCTCTCCAGGACGCAGACTCTGAAACAGAGGTTTTCCGTGCAGGGTGTCGCCTGAGCAACGCGCTTGGGGTCAACACCTATGAGGGAGTAAAAAGAGCAGGATTAGGCGGAGGGAGGATTCGAGCCGCGACGCCGTCACCACAAAGGCACAGTCCTTCAGAACGGTCCCCACGTTGGGCAAGGGCTGGGCCTTCATGTCCTTGTCCTGACGGTCCTGGTCCAGCTCCTCCAGGAACAGCGTGAGACTCGGTGGGCAGGAGAGGCCAGCATCCCGGGAACCTCTGCTCCAGGCAAGAGGCAGCCACCTTTGCCCAAGCTGTGAAAGGTCGAGAAGAGCCGCCTTCTCCGGCGCGGGGCGTGCGGGCCTGAGGGCTGGTCACTGACCAGGGCAGGCGGGAGCTGAAGCCCACACTGTCTCTGTAACCCTGCCACTCTGGACCTTCTCTGCATGCACCCATTGTGCCAGCCCCGAGGTGGCCAGTGACAGCCGCTGAGCCCTTCTGTCTCCCTGACAGTTCGGCGTCTCTTCTGCGGTGGGCGTGATACGCACTCTCCTGGCCCCCTCACAGGTCCAGCGCAGCCTCTTCCTCGGCCCTCCTTGGCTCTGACCTCGTTGTCTGTCCGGCCTTCCCCAGCCAGCCAAGCCTTTTGCTGCGTCCCCAAGTCCACGCATGATCTCTTTTTTTGAGCTGGAGTCCTACGCTGTTGCCCAGGCTGGAGTGCAGTGGCCGCTCCCGGCCACCACAGCCTCGACCTGCCGGGCGCAGGCAAGCCTTCCACCTTAGTCCTCCAAGCAGCCGGAACGACAGTCACGCGCTCACACCCCGGGCTGATTTTCGATTTATTGTAGAGAGGAGGTCTCGCCAAGTGGCCCGGGCGGGTCTCGAGCCCGCGGGCTCAGGCCGTCCGCTCGCCTCGGCCTCCCAAAGTGCTGGGATGACAGGCTGAGCCACCGAGCCTGGCCCGTCCGTGCACATTCTAACCCCAGGCCCTCTCCATCCTCGTGGCGGGGACGGGACGTGTGAGTCCAGGGCTCTGCCTCTGGGGAGACTGTCTCTCGTGGCTGTCTCCCAGCCCGCCCCCAGTGGGGCTGTGGGGCGTGGACATGCCGGCAGCCAGCACCGAGTCGCACTTGGCCCGACTCCTCGCCGACAAGCTGGCCCCAGAGACTCCTGGCCCCGGGCGGCCGCGGGCGTGAGCCGAGGAGGGGCCTTCGCGGGCCGGGGGCGGTGGGACGGGCCCGGGCG
>NW_007248660.1:193759-204497 GCF_000164805.1 Carlito syrichta
CTGCTGGTTTTAAAGACAAGCCGGGGGCCATGGCTCACGCCTCTAACCCCCGCACTTTGGGAGGTGTAGGCGAGAGGCGTCTCTGGGCTCAACTTGGCAACTCGGCAAGACTGCGTGTCTCCGATACATCACAAAGCAGCCAAGCGTGGCGGGGTGCGTGCCTGTAGGTCCGGCTGCTCGGAAGGCCGAGGCAGCAGGGATTGCCCGGGCCCAGCCGGTCGAGGCTGGGGTAGCTGTGAGGTGCCACTGCACTCCAGCTGAACGGCCGAGTGAGACCTTGACTCCAACCAACCAGTCAATTAGCGAAACAGAAACTCGTGGAAAGCGGAAGGCTGAGGCTTTCTAATATTTGGCCTTGGTTCTCCAAAGACAGTTTGGCTACATATAAAGTTCCTGGGCTACTTGTTCTCTGAACACAGTTAGGCATCGCTCCACTGTCTCCCAGCCTTGGACATCGCCGGGGTCAACCCACTCCCTGGATTGACCCAAGTGGAGGTGACACAGCCTTCTTACCTGGATGTACAAAGACTTTTTGGAATATGCCTTGGTGTTGAGTTTTTCCTGGGGCATGGTAGGTTCTTTTCAACCTGTAGATTTATAAACTTTTTTAAAAAAACGTCTGGAATGCGTTCTTGAATCAGACTTTTAAATATTTAGTGTGCCTCATTATTTTTGTTTTTATCTTGTGCAGTTGGGCCTCCATTACCGTTCTTCCATAGCAGTTACTTTCTCTCTGATTTTTAGAAAATTCTTTCTTTTTATTTCCTTTTTCCTGCTTTTCTAATTTTTTCCTCTCTGTTTCTTACCAGGTTTTTGGCAGTGCAGAGTATCCCTAGTATGGCTCCCAATTTTGCTTTCATTTAGTGATTTTTTTTCCCTTTTACTTCTTTTCTTTCTTTCCTTCTCTCTCTCTTCGTTCTTTCTTTTTTGAATTGGAGTCTCATTGTCATCCAGGCTGGAGTGCAGTGGCACGATTATGGCTCACTCCAGCCTTGATCTCCTGGGTTCAGTTGATCTTTCCACCTCAGCCTCCCAAGTAGCTGAGACTAAGGCACAGCCAACACGTCCGGCTAATTTTTTTATTTTGTAGATACAAGGTCTCACTTGTTGTGTAGGCTGGTCATGAACCCCTGGACTCAAACAATCCTCCTGTCTCAGTCTCCCAGAGTGTTAGGATTATAGACATGAGCCACTGCACTGGCCTCTTCTACTTCTTTTCTAAGGTCTGCCACCATTTGAAAAAATACAGTATGCTTTATCAAATATTTTCTGTGTTCTTGTATATTTGCTTTGTAGTGGTTTGAATCTCCTGAATCATATGGGCGATTGCTTCAATAACATGAGAAAAATTTGTGATGAAATACTTGTTCATAATTTTCATTTGTTCTGAGACAGAATACATGCTATAAGTGAAAGTAAACACAAAAAGAATAGTAAAATAAAATAACTTCTTATCTAAGAGGGGAGAAATGGAATAATAAAAAGTAACCCCAAAGTAGGGGAAAGAAATATAGACTAGGTAATAGGAGGAGCTTAGTAGGATGGTTGATGAGGCTGGGCTCGGTGGCTCAGCCTGTCATCCTAGCACTTTGGGAGGCAAGGAGAGTAGATTGCCTGAGCCCATGGGTTTGAGACCAGCCCGGGCAACTGGGCAAGACCTTGTCTCTACAATTAAAAAAAAAAATTGCCCGGTGTGGTGGTGCGTGCCTGTAGTTCTAGCTACTTGGAAGGTTGAGGTGGAAGGATTGCCGGAGTACAGCAGGTTGACGCTGGCATGTAAGCATGCCACTGCACTCCAGCTTGGGTGATGGAATGAGACTCCGACTCAAAAAAAAAAAAAGATGGTAGATGGAAATTCAAATGCCAGTAATGATGTTAGATGTAAATGGCCAGAATGTTCTATTAAAAGATAAAAGAAGACACTTGACCATATATGCTGGTAACATACCACACAGCTAAAAGACAAGGATTCGGGTTTGTGTTTAGGAAGAGATGGAATAACAGGGATCAAAATCATTCTCATTCCTGAAACAGCTAGAAATCCAAAAGATAGGAAACTATGGCTCTGAAATACTGGGCATCAAGCAGTGAGGTCAGGAACCAGAGGAGCTGAGTTGTTGCCCGGAGGGTGTGCAGGCCATGAGGTGGGGCGCCCAGGAGGGGCGCCAGGTGGAGCCCAGCAGCCTCCCTGGCTTGGGGAGACAGAGCTGGGAGTCCAGAGGCTGGTTTTGGAGAGCAGCGCCCTGGAGAGGAGAAGCTTCACAGTCAGAGAGACCTCTGGAGGGCGGCAGAGGGTCCCAAGAATTCAGCTCCGTGCAGGCCGGCACACGCGTGAGAAAAGTCTCTGAGGCCGGGGCAGGAGAACCAACGGGGAGGAAAGCAAGAACAGTCCTCAGCGCTCACCCGGCACTTGGGACAAGCAGAGGGGAAAGACTTCAGGTTTCACGAGGACTCGAGGCAAGGTGGCTGGCACAGGTTAGGCACAGATAAAGTTCTTGCAGGCGGGCTTTAGGAAGTGTTCACTTTTCTCGTGACATGTTTTTACTGCAGGCCAGCCTGGAATGTGGACTCACCAACCCACCCCACCCCCTCAGCCCACCAAAGGAAATCCCATGAGATGTCAGACTAGAACAGCCCAACCTTTCAGTTCACGGTTGAGCACGATCACCGCTAAAAATCTTTCAGGTTCCCTGTTGAAGATGGAAGGCTGAACATCACCCCTTAACTCACCCAAGCCACAGAAATAAGAAGGCCACATTCAGCTCATGGACTTGTGAACTGGAAAAGTCTGGCAACACTCCCTGGACAGGGCCGTGCCTCCGCCCATCTGAGGCGGAGAGGCAGAGCGGACACCCCCGCCTTTAACGTGTTAGTCACGAAATGGGTGTATAAAAAGCAAAAAGTGCGATTTTCTTTTGCCCATGACAGCTCGGCATGTTTCTCTATCTTTCTCCTCTTCTCTGTCCGACGAACTTTGTGTTAAAACTGTGCTGGCCACTCTAAAATTCATTTTAGAGTTGAGTCAAAGAATCTACAAATTTTGCTCCACACCCCACCAGGCATCAGTATCAAGTATAACACTCAGAAGAATTTTGCTTCAGTAGTGAGGATAAATTAACCCTAGACGAAATGCTGATCTGGTCTTGCTTAACAAAGATGAAAAGAAAGACCTGGAAAGATCAAACTGTTTTTAAGAAACTTAACTGTGTCCCACAGTAAAACTCAGGAATATTACAGGAATGAGGAAATGTCTAGCACTCACCAATCACACTGTCTGGCATATAATAAAACATTACCTGGTAGGAAAAGAAGTTGGAAAATATTCACAATGAAGAGAAAAATAACTAAGGTGATTTTTTTTTTTTTTTTTGAGTTGGAGTCTCACTCCGTCACCCAGACTGGAGTGCAGCGGCTGCTCCCGGCCACCACAGCCTCGATCTGCTGGGCTCCGGCGATCCTTCCGCCTCAGCCTTCCAAGTAGCTGGAACTACAGGTGCGCGCTACCACGCCCAACTAATTTTTTGATTTATCGTAGAGATGAGGTCTCACCAAGTTGCCCAGGCGGGTCTCGAACCCATGGGCTCAGGCAATCCACTCACCTCAGCCTTCCAAAGGCGGGAGATTACAGGCTGAGCCACCAAGCCCGGCAACCAAGGTGATTTTTATCAGCCAGGCCCTCCCACGTGTTCACCCTGAAACCAGAGTGTGGGGTTGGCCACACCCAGATCACATGGACGAAGGGGAGTATGGAGGTGTCTTTCTTTTCTTTTTTTTTTTTGGAGTCAAAATCTCACTCTGCCACCCAGGCTGGAGTGCAGTGGCACACTCCCAGCCACTGCAGCCTCGACCTGCTGGGTTCCGGCGATCCTTCCGCCTCAGCCTTCCAAGTAGCTGGAACTACAAGCACACACCACCGTGCCCAGCTAATTTTTTGATTTGTTGTAGAGACAAGGTCTTGCCAAGTTGCCCAGGCTGGTCTCGAACCCCTGGACTCAGGCAATCCTCTTGCCTCGGCCTCCCAAAGTGCTGAGATGACAAGTGTGAGCCACCACACCCAGCTGAGAAATACAAATTTTTAATCTTAATGAGATACAGATGTTTACACCAGAATTTCTTCTATAGAAATATTGACACATTTGCACAAAGATGTTCAACAACTTTATTCTTTGTAGCATCCTCATCAATGGTGAAAACTAAAAATTGACCCAAATGCTGACCAGTTGTATGGAGGGCTCAAGTGACTAGAACACAGCCACTTAAAGAATGGGGTGGACCCACATCTGCTGCCAGGAAAAGGCTGATAAAAGCAAGGCACAGAACATTACGTGGAGGATACATTAATTTACATTGTTTTAAAAGCATGCAAACACAACAAGAATGGACGTTCTTCAGGGCTACAGAAAGTACAAGTTTTATTTTTGTTTTTTAAGTATAGAATGGCATTTAGAAACCATTTACTAAGTTTGGCAAGTGGATTTGTTAAGATGAATCAAATGTTTGATGAATGGGTTAAAATTAGGATTTCAGAACATAATTCAATTACTATGAATATTTTCCTTGGGAAAAATGGTACTAAAAATAACTCCTTTAATTTCTTCTGTATTCTTTTCAGACATTGAACTTAATAGATGTAGCAATCCTTGTTCTGCATTTAATTATCCGTATCCTCCTTACCCCCACACCCTAAATTATTTACTTTACTTGGTGTTTGTCCCAGTTTGGAAGAAATAAAACTTCTCAGCAAGCAACCTCAGAAAAACATCTGGGGAAGCATTTAAAGACCCTTAGGTCAGACTTGTACAGAAACGTTCCCAGGGCACGACTGGGCCCTGTTGGTTTTGTGTCTACCCTTGGTGGCGGCCTGCATTGGGGAAAAAATGGTGTCCCTGGCTGTTGGTCTAAATCCCGTAGATTCCCCTTGATCAGGTGCACCTTAAACATCAGATCATCAGTATCTCAAGGCTCAACTAGCTGACCTTGGTCCTACCTCACAGCTCTAGAGCAATAGCTCTATCTAGAACCCTGAGGCAGGCCTATCCCTTCTAGCCCATGCCTGCACTGACTGTTGAATGCGTGTGCCGAAGACCCTGCAACAGAATATGCCCAAGACCTTCCAAGGCCTGACCTGTCTCCCTGTCTCCTCTCTGACCACCCCACTTCTCACCATCCCTCCCTCCCTCTGCTCTCCTCCACGGGGAACTCATGTCAGCTATGCAGGATTAATTTTTGCAGAACTCATTTATTAGCTCTAATTGTTGTGTGTATGTGTGTGTAGATTGCATAGGATTTTTTGTGTATAAGATGATGTCATTTGTGGCTAAAGATAGCTTTACTTCTTCCTTTCCAATTTGATTGCCTTTTATTTCTTTTTTTTTTTTTTTTTTTGAGTTGGAGTCTCACTCCGTCGCCCAGACTGAAGTGCAGTGGCCGCTCCCGGCCACCGCAGCCTCGACCTGCTGGGCTCCAGCAATCCTTCCGCCTCAGCCTTCCAAGTATCCAGAACTACAGGTGCGCACTACCACACCCGGCTAGTTTTTTGATTTATTGTAGAGATGAGGTCTCGCCAAGTTGCCCAGGTGGGTCTCAAACCCACGGGCTCAGGCAATCCACTCACCTCAGCCTCCCAAAGCGGAGGATTACAGGCTGAGCCACTGAGCCTGGCTGCCTTTTATTTCTTTTTCTTGCCTAATTACCCTGGTTAGAACCTCCAGAACAATCATGAAAGAAAGGGTGAGAGTGAGCATCCCTCCTTTGTTCCAGATCTTTGGGAAAAGCTTTCTTTCAGTCTTTCACCATTAAGTATGTATGACGTTAACATGGGGTTTTTGTAGGTGCCCGTTATTAAGAAAGTTTCCTTCTGTTTCTAGTTTGTTGAGTGTTTTTGAAAGGATGTTGGATTTTTGTCTAATGCTTTTTCTGTTCTATTGAAATGATCTGTGGGTTTAATCCTCTGTTCGATTTCCTTGATATATTACTTTGATTTTTGTATATTAAATCAGCCTTTCATATCCAGAATAAATCCTCCTTGATTATGGTATGCAATCCTTCTTACATGTGACTAGATTTGACTTGCAAATATTTGGCTGGGGTTTTTGCATTCATGTTCATAAGAGATATTAGTCTACAGTTTTCTATCTTCCTTCCTTTCTTTCTTTTGAGTCGAGGGCTCACTCTGTCATCCAGCCTGGAGTGCTGTGGCATGATCACGGCTCACCATAGCCTCAGACTCCTGGGCTCAAGTGATCCTTCTACCTCAGCCTCCCAAGTAGCTGAGGCAACAGATGCACATCACCATGCCCACTAGTTTTTTGGTTTTTTTTTTGTAGGGATGAGGTCTTGCTATGTTGCTCAGGCTGGTCTTGAACTCCTGGACTCAAGCAATCCTCCCACTTTGGTCACCCAAAGAGCTGGGATTACAGGCATGAACCTGGCCTAGTTTTCTTTTCTTGCAGTGGCTTTGTGTGGTTTTCGTATCAGAGTGCTAGTTGTTTCATAAAGTGAACCAGGAAGTGTTCTTTCCTTTTCTATTTTCTGGAACAGTTTGTAAAGAATTGGTATGAATACTTTCCAACTATTTGAAAAAGTTCAGTGAAGCCATCTGGGCCTAAGCTTTTCTTTGTGGTTAGTTGTTTTTTAAATTTTTTTATTTTTTACTAATTTTGATATCTTGTTATAGGTCTATTCATATTTTCTATTTCTTCTTGAGTCAGTTTTTTAAGTTCATGTCTTTCTAGGAATTTGTCTAGATTATCTAATGTGTTGGCATAATCTCTTTTCTTTCTCTAAGATCAGTAATAATGTCCCTGATTTTGTTATAGCTGAACCTAGTTCTTATGCCCGCTGCCCAGAAAAACAAAACTGAAAATGGAAAGTGAGTTTAATATCTGAAAGCAGCTAAGTAAAGAGGGGTGGAAAAAAATCTCTCAAATCCACCTTCCAGAAGATTCAGAGGATAAGGTTTCTTTTTTTTTTTTTTTTCTTTTTGAGTTGGAGTCTCACTCTTGTTGCCCAGGCTGGAGTGCAGTGGCATGCTCACAGCCACTGCAGCCTCGACCTGCTAGGCTCTGGCTATTCTTCTGCCTTAGCCTTTCAAATAGCTGGAACTGCAGACACATGCCACCATGTCTGGCTAGTTTTTGCGATTTATTGTAGAGACGAAGTCTCACCAAGTTGTCCAGGCTAGTCTTGAACCCATAGGCTCAGGCAGTTTTCTTGCCTTGACCTCCCAAAGTGCTGAGATTATAGGCTGAGCCACCACACCTGGCCAAAGATAAGGTTTTTAAAGGGAACTTGGCAGGCAGAGGGTCAAGGCCGGCTGATTAGCTGATGATGTCATGGGAGCATGTTCATGATGTCGATTTTTCAGGTCAGCCTGGGCTTCAAGAGCGTTGGCTCAATGGGTCGGCCAGCTGAGCCCCAGAGAGGGTCAGCTCAGTGGGCTGGCAAGCCCAGCCCCAGGAGTGTGGCCGATTCAGTGGGCTGGCAAGAGTGTTGCTGCCCCCAGAAGTGTCTCAGCTTCGGAGTCTCACCTTCTTCCAGCAGCTCTCCCAGTTCAGCTGGCTCGGTCAGCTGGCAAGCCAGCCTCTGGGGTGCATGGCTCTTAGGCTCTGACAATCTTTTGCAGCTCTTCAGGCTGGGATTCCTGTCTCATTCCCGGGAGGCCGGAAAGTGAGAAAGCAGAATTTATTGAGAGGACAGAAAAGCTCCTGCAATGGGAAGGGACCCCAGGGGTTGCAGATTTGAAGCTGAAACCTGGTGTTTATATAGCCCCAGACTGAGCCTATTGGCTAGCACTAGCTGTGAACTGATTGGTCAGCACTGATTGGCCAGTACTGAGGACCAATTGGCAGGAGGCAGGGGCTTCAGGGTGAGCTGATTGGTTGGTGCTTGGCAGTGAGCTGATTGGTTGTTTTTCTATCCCAGCAGTGAGTACTTAAGTTCTAGCTTGAGAGTCTGCAGGGAGCTTGTTTACCAAGTCTGTCAGTCCAGAGGCTTGCTGGAAGGTCGTGACATTGTTACTGGGGGACCTGCCCTGTCTGTCTGCCTGGCTTTTCTCTAGCCCTCTCCTCTCTCATTGAGACGATCTTCCTGGGGTCCTGTGATCAGCAGAGGACTTCCTGGTGCTCTAGGTCTGCTAGAGTACAAAGTCTGAAAAAGGTCTCAAATACTGTTCTTAGGTTTTGCAATAGATGCGGTCTATAATACGATTCCCCTGACCATTAAGTACTACCAGCTCCTCCCTCCCTCCCCCCAGCCATTATGGAAACAGGGGGGAGGGGGGAGGGAGGGCCCCCCTGGGGTTTGAGGCTGCTTTTGTCTTTCAATGACTTCCTGTTTCCTCAAGCAGTCTTATGTCCATTGGCTTTGTGGAATGGCTTTCCCTCCTCCTCAGGGGTTGAGACAGGAAGGTAATTGCAAGGAAATTTAGAAGCAACGGTATTTGTTAATTTCTGATCATAGATGTAGCTTTAACTCCATGACTCCATACTAGTTTTCTATAGGCAGTTTCAATTTTAGTAACTTGAATCTCCAGTCTTTTTTTCTTGATCAGTCTAGCTAAAGGCTTATAATTTTTTTTTTTTTTTTTGAGTTGGAGTCTTACTCTGTCACCCAGACTGGAGTGCAGTGGCTGCTCCCGGCCACCGCAGCCTCGACCTGTTGGGCTCCGGTGATCCTTCCGCCTCAGCCTTCCAAGTAGCTGGAATTACAGGCACGTGCTACCATGCCCGGCTGATTTTTTGATTTATTGTAGAGATGAAGTCTCACTGCCCAGGTGGGTCTCGAACCCGTGGGCTCAAGGGCTTATAGTTTTATTGATGTCCGGACTTATACAGAACTCAAGGTGTCAAGAGACCACATGACTTGTGGGTTACACTATTGTATAGTGGAAAGTCATTAAATGCTTACCCCTTAATACACTCCACAGTCATACTCTTTTTCTCCTTACCCCAATGGCATTCAAGTAACACCAATACAGACCCTAAGTGACTATTTTAAGAAAACTTTATTTCTACAAGGGCAAAGGTTTAAATAACCTCACCAAATGTTGAACACAAATGTTTCACATGTTGGCTTCCTTAAAAAAATTAAAACAGGCAGAACGACCGAACAATAATATATAATATCATTAGGAAATCCAACTTACTTTGAAGCCATTTTTCCTCAATGAACGAAAATTCTTTAACCAGCCTCCAAATGGAATGACCTGAAACCCTTGCGTATGCAGACACTAGAGGTAGAGGTGTCTTTGGAAACTGACCCAAAAGGACAGACTCTTCCGGACAAGATGCCAAGCGGAGAGGTTATACAGACAGGAAATCAGTTCTAGATAAATGCATGCTTACAGATGAAAAGCAAAATTCTAAAACTTTGGCAGAAGAAATATAGGAGGCTCTTCTGGGTTGGTTTGTGTCTTCTCAAGAGAACTGTTAAAGTCCTAACTCCCAGTACTCCAGAATGTGACCTTCTTTGGCATTAAGACATTTGCAGAGATAACCAAATTAAGGTGAGGTTATTAGGGGGGACCCTTCATCCAACACAAGGAGAAGGCGGCTATGTGACTGGAATGATGTATCTGTGAGCTGGGAAATGCCAAGGATGGCCAGCAAACGGCAGAAACTGAAAGAAGCAGGAAGGGTCCTCCCCTGGAGCCATCAGAGGGAGCGTAGCCCTGCTGACACCTTGATTTCAGACTTCTGGCCTCTGGGAGTGTGAGAGAAGAAATGTTTGTGGTGTAAGCCAACTGCTCTGTGGTGATTTGTTATGGCAGCCTCAGGAAATTTATACAGAAAGCATCTTTACGACCTTGGGATATATTTAAATATTTTAATATGCAAAAATGCCCAATCACCAAGAGACTGGTAAGTTTCACTGTATTAAAGTAAAAGGCTTCTTTCTATCAAAAGTTACCATGAATGTGGAAAGTCAAGCCAAAAACTGGGAGGGCAGTTGCAACTCGCATACCAGACACAAGAGAAGTCCTCAGGCACGTGCATGGTGGCATTGGGTAAAACTGCCAAGTTTGTGGGACAGTCACCCATGAAATGTGCTACAGAAATAGAAACGGGTGCGTGAGTGGTACACACAGTGGTTTGGGCAGACCCGAAATGTAAATTGGAGCCAAAAAATGCAGCTGTCAGCAAGTGCATGCTCCAATACTGTGTAACGTTTAGAAACATGCCAAGCAATATAATGGAAGTAGAGCTCAGTGGTTTCATCCGGGAGGCCGGAGGGCGCTTGAGCTTCAACTTGATCTGTAAAGTTAGGTTCATTAGAAGACGAAGCAAATATTTCAAAATAATGTTCCTCTTGTTATCCATATTCTTTTTCATGATTTAAATATTCAGTAACAAGTACCTGAACATGCTGACTGAGTGCTCAGCTGGTGTGAACGTGACCAGGGCGCAGGCCAGGCAGCCAGGATGTGCAGGGATGGGAAGGAGGGGTCTGGCAGCAGCCCCCCCCGGCCCACACATGTCGGGAGCCCTCGCAGGGTTGCACCTGGATGCACCTTTCTGTCCTGGGGGCAAAGTTCTGTCCTGGCGGCGGAGGCTTCAGCCCAGGAGGCAGACGTGAGCTCACTACAGTGGCAAAGGAGCCGGGCTCGGCGGCTCAGCCCGGCATCCCGCGCCTCGGGAGGCCGAGGTGAGTGGATGGCCTGACCCCGCGGGTTCGAGACCCGCCCGGGCCACTTGGCGGGACCCGGTCTCTGCCATCAACCAAAACCCAGCCGGGCGTG
>NW_007248660.1:205653-212136 GCF_000164805.1 Carlito syrichta
CTGGGAGGAGCCTGCCCCCGGCGGCGCGTGTTGTCCTCGAAGTCCGCAGGGTCTCCGGAATTGTGCTTTCGGGGCCTAACGGGCCAAACCCTCGGTCCCGTCTCCCGCCTCCCGGTCCTGGGGTGACTCCTGCATTCAGAACGCGTTTTCGTCTGCTGCAAGACTAAAGCAAGACGGTCACGAAGAGTGGGCTGAACTCGGAGGCGAAGGCCGCGGAACTGTGCTTTTTGCTCCCGCAGCCTGAGCTGCTTTAGTGTGAAGCTGACCGGAAATCAATTCGAATTCGGGCACGGCTTCAGACGCTTCCAGGCACGTGCTCCCTCCGCGCAGGATATTCCTGCCTCTACTTCTGGGCGTGTCTGGAACGGATGGAGACGTGCAGGTGTGTCGGGTTCAAAGGCTGATGTGAAGGAGGCGTGCCTTGTTTTCAGCAGTTCTTTCTTAGTTCTTTTTTTTTGAGTTGGAGTCCCACCCTGGTTGTCCAGACCGGAGTGCCGTGGCATGCTCACAGCCACCGGTCTCGACCTGCGGCGCTCCAGCATCCTTCACCTTAGCCTTCCTGTACCTGGAACTACAGGCACGCGCCACCACGCCTGGCTAGTTTCTGTGATTTATTGTAGAGATGGGGTCTCACCAAGTTGCCCGGGCTGGTCTCGAACCTTTGGGCTCAGGCAGTCCTCTTGCTTCGGTCTCCCAAGGTGCTGCGATTACAGGCCGAGCCACCATGCCCAGCCACTTTCTTAGTTCTTGTAACTATTTGGGGGGATTATTTTTTCAATTGAAAAAATTTATTTTTATCAAATCTGGAAGTGAAATTTTTTTCTGCATACATGTCATCTCAGTTTGCAGGGTTCTTTTTTTTTTTGAGTTGGAGTCTCACTCCGGCCGGATCCCAGACTGGGGTGCAGCGGCCGCTCCCGGCCCCCGCAGCCTCGACCTGCTGGGCTCCGGCGATCCTTCCGCCTCCGCCTTCCGAGTGGCCGGAATGACAGGCACGCGCTACCTCGCCCGGCTGATTTTTGGATTTATTGCAGAGATGCGGTCTCGCCGCCCAGGCGGGTCTCGAACCCGCGGGCTCAGGCCATCCACTCACCTCAGCCTCGCAAAGGCGTGGGATTACAGGCTGAGCCACCGAGCCCGGCTGCAGGGTTCTTAAAATTGAAATGTTTTGAGAATGTGGAAGGTAAAAGTGATTTGTTAGGGTGGTGGGGTGATACATGTATTAGAGATTGCTTTCATTAATGTTCATATGATTCTCTTAGAGCGATACTAGTAATACTCATGGCTTGAGAAATTTTGCTTTCCTCCCGTTGTAAAACCAAGCGCTTCTCTTGGCTCTGTCTCACAACACTTGGCCTTGACGTTTGGCTGTGCTTTCGAAACGGTCCCTGTCAATGTTGTGCAGCTGTAGGATGAACCTGTTGCTGGAGATTTTTCCCTTGCAGGCCCGGCCTCCAGTCCGCTGGGGAGAATCGCTCTCTGTATTCTCCCCGATCCCTTGTTCTCCACGTCATCTGTAACATTTTAGTTTAATACCTAGAAGAAATATGTCTGAATACAAGAACGTCATTTTTATCGCATGAGTAGTAACTTGAAACTTTTTCGATTACTCATGTTTCTATTAATGCATGTTAAGCTCTGCTTGTTCCTCAATATGAAGTTGTGCTGAAATGCATTTGATGGAGGAGAGAGAGAATGTTGAACGATATATTCAGACTTCTGTTTTCAAGTCTTGTATGACGTTGCCGTAATTTATAGATGATAGTCACGATGTGCTTCTAAAGTGCTTTATATGTGCTTCAAAAAAATCAAACTTATTATTTTCTAAATTGTCATGAAAAAAGCACTACTGTGCAGTTCAATAGGACTCAGTCTCCACATGCTGGATGACAGGTATTGTTTTTTGTTGGAATGAATGTTCCTTTGAAATGTTACCATATCTGACAAACTCAGACATTTAAAAAAGTTATCCATTCTCTGCAAACAGCCAAATTTTCCCAGAGGGTTTTACCGAAACGTTTCCATTCCTAGTGTACTAAGTATGTGTGGGAAGGAGAAGCGAGAGACCCTTTTATCTGAGAAGAATCTTTTTTTTTTTTTTTTGAGTTGGAGTCTCACTGTCGCCCAGACTGGAGTACAGTGGCCGCTCCCGGCCACCGCAGCCTCGCCTGCTGGGCTCCGGCAATCCTTCCGCCTCAGCCTTCCGAGTAGCCGGAATTACAGGCATGCGCTACCACGCCCGGCTGATTTTTTGATTTACTGTAGAGATGAGGTCTCGCTGCCCAGGCAGGTCTCGAACCCGCGGGCTCAGGCAATCCACTCACCTCAGCCTCCCAAAGGCGCGGGGTTACAGGCTGAGCCACCGAGCCCGGCTGAGAAGAATCGTTTTTAAGAATGCTTTATTCTTGAAAGGAATAGCTTTTCTCCATGACAACAGACCCTGACACCACAATGGGATATTTTAATATCTCAGAGCCGGATAGAACCCTGGTGTCCAGAACGGGGATTCAGCCCTGTCGTTGCACTCGCCTTCACTGGGCTAGAGAAAGAAGTGAGATGTAGAAACCGTTGTTTCACAGAACTGAGTGGGAGACTGTATCGCGCCTGGAGGGAGAGACAGACGCTGAGAACAACGTTCCCAGCTTAACCTGGGCGTCACTTGGAGAAGGCGACCTTGTCACTTGCTGAGGGGGTCAGGGTGGCAATGTGGTCATCTGCTGCCGTCTCTGAAGAACCTGGTAGTTCAGCCACGAGCCCTTTGGGGGCGCTTCTTCCCACTAGGTCCTTGGCCAAGATAGAGCTTGCCTGGTTGCAACACAAGAAGACGGAAATGAAAGCTAACAGTACTCTGTCGGAAGGTTCTGAAGTTCAGCGTTGCATTTTTGGATGAAAATCACTGAGCCTGTCCAATGTGGAAGCCCCGTTTCTACAGAGGCAGGCAGCAGTGGCAAAATGCATCACTGGTTCATTTTAACTTGATCAGAATAATTGGAGAGATCGTGAACAACACTTGAACTTTTTAGGTGAGGAAGGGACATTCCTGTGACTGGCAGATCGAATGTTTTAAATTACTTACTACCTTTTAGCAAAATGTCAAGCTAGGATACAAAGGTTATGTTTGTCTTAAAGTGGACTCTTTGGCCATTAAAATGAAACTATGTGCCCCTGCCCTGACCTCTCTGCTCCTCAGCTGCCTTGGCTGCCTTTTTTCTTATCAGAATCTTTGTTTCCATTAAATGTCATTTCCATTATGTCATCTTATTTTAATTCCATATTCTGATTTCACATATTGACTCATTTATAATCACAGTGAATGTTCACTATGAACCCCGAGAGTCTAGGAGAGCGACAACTTGTTTTTTTGGAAGAGCAGGATATTAAAAAATTGAATTCTCAAGAGCGAGCATATTCGAGACCCCAAGTGTCCTGTGAGAGTTTCTGGCCATGGGTTTGGGTGCATGTGGACTCCTGGCAGTCCCACTTTAGCCCCAGTGGTCTGCCCAAGATCTAGACTGTGAAGCAACCAGTAATCATGTTAGAAGAGCTTTGATGCATCTATAAGTCCCAAATTCCAGTCCCCAGGAAGTGGGTTCTTGCAATCTGGGCTCCGTAGACCAAGACCAGTCCACACCAGAGGGTTATGGAGGGTGCTTGCGGTGTTTGCCTGCATCTTGAGTATCTGTGTTTTGTGGAAATGAATGTTCCTCTGAAATAGTTTGCTTTCCTGACCAACGCAGCCTCTCGGTCCGTCACTCCTGGCAGGCTGGTGGCACACCGCAGCTTTCTGCTGCCCGGCATGCAGCCGAGGGAGCTTCTGCCGGGAAGCCATGGGCCTGGGCTCTAGCTTTCACCAGGTGGGACGGTGGAGAGCTGAGGCCCCTGCTTGGTGCCACCTGGATTTAGGGGCTGTGACCCCGGGGGGGGGTTTAGGCCGCTGTTTGGATGGCTGAGCCAACCCCAACCCCCCAGTCATTTGCCTGAATTACTTGGGTGATTTCCACGCGCTCTGGGGACCTGATCCACAGGGGCAACTCCTGGAGACACGCTCAGACCTGCCCTTTTGGAAGGAGCGGGCTGAGCCCTCCCCAGCTGACCTCAGGGCGGACGAGTGAGCTCAAGCTTGTGGAGGGTTCGGGGATCCCCCAGTGAAGGGCGCCGTGTAAGTGCGGGGCATTCGAATGCTTGTTTTACTGGCTCCAGAGACACTACCGGTCAGAATCACCATGAACAGTCTTTGACGGGTCCAGGGCTCCTCTGAGTCCTAGTCTGAGTCACCAGAAGGGAAAGCCAGGCTTTTCCTATGGCGTTCGCCAAGCACATTTACACTGATTGATCATGCACGGAACCCTTATGGGCTGGTGCTTCTAAAGAGAAATGTTTGACTTTTTTCCGTTTTGCTCTACTGAACCCAACTTTGCTGGAAGAATTTGCTACTCTGCCTGTCCCTGGGTGTCTTCAGTTCTCTTAAGGAATGAATGAAGACAAAACCAGGTGCTCAAAAGTCGATTTTGTTTGTTTGTTATACAACTGGCTAAGTTTAGTGTTCAGATTCTCTCATCTCAATTCTGTTTTTCATAAAGCTTCGAGGTGTTTCCTGAAAAGGGAGGTTCCAGATAATGTTACACCGACAGTGATTCTTTCTCTGCTTTGTCATCCTTTTACAAAAGTCAGTATATAGAGTTTATCATGCTGTTTTAACTAAAGAGTAGCTGTTGGGTTTAGCCTCAGTTCAGGTTCATGGTGGCTTTTAGAAAATGTTTTAACTTTAAAAAAATGATAGGTAATAGATGTGCATATTTTCAGGGTATATGTGATAATTCGTTACATTCATTACCAAGTCAGGATAATTGGAATAGCTGTCACCTTAAATATTGATCACCTCTTGATGCTAAGAACATTCAAATTATTCTCTTCTAGCTATTTTTGAATACTCAGTGGGTTCTTTAGCTATATTCACCCCACGGACGGGCTTTTGGCTCGGGTGCCCCCGACGCTACACACTGACCCGCTGCCTTGTTGACTAGAAGGGCTGTGCTTTGCTCATTCTCCGAGTCTGGTGCCCGGCCAGGGCGAGTGGAGGAGAGCGCTCACTCTGTGATGAGTCCCCTGTGCATTTTGTCCTGTGTGGGTGGCGCTGGTGCCGTCGCCGTCCGCTGCAGACCGTAGACACAGCTTGGCTCTTCCCAGGGGTTGTCTCAGCTTCTGTACCTCCGTGACCCCAGCTGGTTCTGGCAGGTTGGTGGAGTCACAGGCTGAGGCCTTCTGCCGAGGGAGCGTGTGCCTGGGCCGGCCGTCAGAGCTGCGGGTTTGCCCGTTGCGTTCCAGGCTGTCCATGAGCTGCCAGGCTGTCTGCCTTATCCACGTGCAGGTGTCTGTGCTGCTCTCTGAACTTTGCTGGAACCAGGGCCTGGGTGAGGAGCCTGGTCTGGGCATCCAGAGGTCACGGGCTGAGCCTGTCGTGGGTGTGTGCGTGACTTGGCGGAGAGCCATGAGACGGCGTCAGGCTGGACACCACCCGACGTCAGTGAGAGAGCATGGGCTTCTGGCCAGCCGCCACCTAGGGAGCCAGGTTGACTGGGAGGGAGAGGATCTCCTGCCCTGGTATCAAATACCTTTCCTGCCCTTCCTTTTGAGTGATCGACAGAGGGCAGAACCCGCCATCGTAAAGGGATGAAGGGGCCCGTGGGCCAGGAGAGGAAGCCCCTTCTGCATGAACAGATGTGGGTGGGAGGAACCGAGGGTGTGTGTTCTCTTCGTTCTCCTCAAACACGATTTTCTGGCAAAGAACTTGCCGCTTATACCGGTACATATCGTGGGCTTTTCCTGGGCTCATTCACTGTCTCTGGCAAGTCCCTGCTATTTCTTTCCAGATACAGTAGAGAGGAAGCATATCCATGTGTTTCTGAAGCCAGTCTTAGAGGAAAACAGGAAGTTGTACGTTTCTGGTAAGTGAAGAATCTTATACTCTTGGTCTAGGAGCACAGCATAACAGATTAGGGTGAATCGGATGCCCCGAGAGCTGACTGGCCCCTGACTGCGTCCCACCCAGGTTCTGACAGTCCGTGGGGCATGGGGCATGGGGGTGTCGGGTGGGAGGCCTGTGGTGCGGGCCATGCCTGGGGCTCTGGCCTGCTCTGCTTTTAGTCACTGTCTTCCTTCCTGTGTGTTTAGGGTTAATGCACCACCTCCTTTCCCACTGCCCATCTCCTGGTGAGGGGCCAACATCCGTCTGCAGGGAGAGAGACTCCGGGTAAGTGCTCTGCAGTGTACACACATCTGTGTGCCTTGGAGCGGGCTCTGAACTACCCCTGCCCCCAGACTGCAGTTTTAAAGTGAGGTCCTTAAATCACTAGCAGAGACTTCCAGTGGGTTTTAAAACTGGTCATCCACCACCTAGGGAGCCAGGTTGATCCTGTAATTCAGGTTCAGCCTGTAATCCCGCACCTTTGGGAGGCTGAGGTGAATGGATTGCCTAAGCCCGCG
>NW_007248660.1:212273-225344 GCF_000164805.1 Carlito syrichta
TTAGCCGGGCGTGGTAATGCGCACCTGTAGTTCCAGTTACTTGGAAGACTGAGGTGGAAGGATTGCCGGAGCCCAGCAGGTCGAGGCTGCAGTGGCCGGGAGCGGCCACTGCACTCCAGTCTGGGCGACAGAGAAAGACTCCAGCTCAAAAAAAACAAAAACATGCCGGGCTCGGTGGCTTAGCCTGTAATCCCGCACCTTTGGGAGGCTGAGGTGAGTGGATTTGCCTGAGCCCGCAGGTTCGAGACCCGCCTGGGCAGCGAGACCTCATCTCTACAATAAAATGTAGAGATGGTAGCACGCACGCCTGTAGTGGAAGGCTGAGGCGGAAGGATCGCCGGAGCCCAGCAGGCGAGGCTGCGGTGGCTGGGAGCGGCCACTGCACTCCAGTCTGGGTGACAGAGTGAGACTCCAACTCAAAAAAAACCAACAAAAAACAAAAACAAACAACAACAACAACAAAAAGACTCACTTCTCTTCCATTCATGTCTTTTGCTTGGCTTGTTGTTTCTTTGCTTTATACATTTGAAAGATGCTCACAGGCCAGGCATGGTGGCTCACACCTGTAATTCTAACACTTTGGGAGACTGAGGGGAGAGGATTGCTTGAGCCCAGTAGTTTGAGAGCAGCCTGGGCAACATAGTGAGATTTCATCTCTACAAAAAAAAAAAAAATTAGCCAGGCGTGGTGGCACATCCTTGTAGTCCCAGCTACCAGCTACTTGGGAGGCTGAGGTGGGAGGATCACCTGAGCCCAGGAGGTCGAGGCTGTGGTGTGCCATGATCATGCCACTGTTCTTCAGCCTGGGGGACAGAGTGAGTTCCTAAATAAAAAAAAAAGTTCACACTTTGAAAAAGAATGATTTTTTCTGACATGTTCAGAATCTCCCCTCGTATGGTTAGTGTTATAGACACACACGGATCACAATTCCATCCAGCTTCTGACACCTTTGTCCTGCTTTCTTCTGGTTACTTGATCTTGTTGACCTTCTACATCATGCAAAAAGTGGTTCAAAAGCATAATGAATATTGAAACACTGAGATTTCTGCTTCACGTCTTCAGAAACCTCCTTGGTGTCCCGTGTGGTAAGCTTTGCGGCCATGGGGCAGAAATGGATGCAGCTGTTTGCGACAAGCCTTTCTTTTTACAGGTTTATGAATGGACGCTTCTCAGGAGAAAAGCGCTAGACCTCTCCGATGCAGTCATGTGAACGGGGCTCACCTCGTCCCGTCTCCTTTTCCTCTTGAAGGAGAGGCAGAGAAGGAAAGGGAAGCGTGTGTGAGCAGCTGGAACTGGGATCCAGCTCCTGTAAGATGCCGGCCACATTTGCAAGGGAGCAGCCGTGTCCCACCCCAAGGACATGGGGTGCTCGCTGGCTGAGTCGGCTGGCGTCTGTCAAGCCGAGGCTTAGTTGGGGGAGCTTCGAAGGTTTGAGCAGCACATGGAGAGTGTTTCACAGCCTGTGCTTTAGACACGCGGGGTTGTGGTCTTCCGGTAGGCCAGAGAGGCGCCCAGTGGTGATTTTGCCAAAAGGTCAGAGGGCACATGGACGATTTCCCTTGGTTTGGCTAGAAAGTGCTGCCTGACAAGACACCACAATTCTTGAGCCGCACAGAGGAGACAGGAGAGGTCTGTGAGGCCTGCCTCCCGGCTAGGCCCCCCTCAGGTGAGGGAGGAATGGTCCTCTGCAAATTCCTGGCACCAGGGACACCGAGAGGTCACAGGTAATTCCAACCCGCTTAGTGAATGACGGCCCTGGTGTGGGGCAGGCAGCTGGCAGGACACCGGGAGGCCGAGCTTGTGAAGGACCGTGGCAGGGGAGATGGGAGCAGCCCAGAAATGCGCCTCCTCCCTCGAAAGGGCGAGACTTGGGCCTGAGGTGTGGCCAGGGCTGAGCACTCACGACAGGGGCTCTTCGCAGTCGCTGAACTGTATCATTGCCTGTCCACCCAGTAGTGTCTTTCTCTCCTTCTCCGTGTTCCTGAAAACGTTCACTTGGAGCAAACGTGGGCCGGTATCTTGCGGAAGGGAGCAGTTTGAGCGGCGAGGAAGGGAGGCTGTGGGGCTGAGAAGGACTGGAGCGTGGGGCTCAAGTTCAAGTTTGGGCAGGCTGCCCCCCCCCTCGCCGCCCTTTCCCTCCCCTGTCTGTGCCCCCCCCCTCGCCCTCTCCTCCCTTCCTGTGCCCCCCTCCTGTTCTGTCCTGTCCTCTGCCCCGCCCTCACCTCCGGCCCTGGCCTCTTCCTCGCCCTCCCTGCCCCTTCTTTCCCCTCCCCCACGGTCTGTCCCCTCCCCTTCACACAGAGCAGGACTCCACTGGCCAACAGACGCCACCGGCAACTGCAGTGGGTGTGCAGTAATCTCTCATTGTGTTCTTTTCCTTTCTCTCACTCATGACGTTGAACGCTTCTTCACGTGCTTCTTGGACATCTGTGTGTCCTCTTCAGCGAAGTGTTTCTTCGTGTCACTGACTCTTTTTTAATCAGATGGTCTGAGTTTTTTTTACTGTCAAGTTTCAAGCGTTCTTTACATGCTCTAGATGAGAGAGCTTTGTCAGATGTGATTTGTGAACATTGTCTCCCATTCTGCACTTGCATTTAGTCTTAACAGAGTCATTGCAGAGCAAACATTTTTACTTTTGAGAAGTCCAGTTTACTGATTTGTGCTTTCTCTTATGGATCATGCTTTTAGTGTCAGGGCTAGGAACGCTTATCAAACCCTAGTTCCTGGAGATTTTCTCTTATTATTTTTTAAGTTTTGTAGTGTTACATTTTAAGTTTAAGCCTAAGGTCCATTTTGAGTTAACTTTTATATGAAGTGTGAGGCTGAGGTTGAGGTTCACTTTTCTTATGACTTATGGAGCCCCAGTTTGTTGAAATAAGTATCCTTCCTCCACCAAATAACGTTTGTGCCTTCATCAAAAGTCCTTTGGCTGTACTCCTGTGGGTTTATTTCTGGGTTCTCTGTTCTGCTCCGTTTATCTGTGTGCCTATCACTCCCCCAGTATCACATGGTCTTGATTCATGTAGACATTCAGTAAAGCTTAACATTTCGTAGAGAGATTTCTTTCACTTTCTTTTTCTTTTTAAAAATTGTTAGATGTTCTAGTTCCTTTGGGTTTCCATGTGAAACTTAGAACAATCTTGTCTAAATCTACAAGAAAATCTTGCTAAGATTTGGTAGAGTTTGGGTTAAATCTGTATGTCACTTTGGAGAGAATTGATATCTTTATGATGTTGAGTCTCTAATTTATGAACATGGTTTGTTTCTTCATTTATTTAAATTTCTGCTTTCTTTCATCAGTATTTTGTAGCTTTCTGCATAAAAATTCTGCAGATTTGCTAGGTTTTTTCCCTAAAAACTTAATTTTTTTTTTTTTTTTTTTAGTTGGAGTCTCACTCTGTCACCCAGGCTGGAGTGCAGTGGCATGCTCATGGCCACTGCAGTCTAGACCTGCTGAGCTCCGGCGATCCTTCAGCCTCAGTCTTCCAAGTGGCTGGAACTACAGGCATGCGTCACCATGCCTGGCTAATTTTTAAAAAAAATTTATTATAGAGATGGAGTTTCACCAAGTTGCCCAGGCTGTTCTCGAACCTGTGGGCTTAGGCAATCCTCTTACCTCGGTCTCCCAAAGTGTTGGGATAATTTAATTTTTTTGAGTGACTATAGATAGTGTTGTATTTTAAATTTCAGTTTCTACCTGCAGTTTTGTTTTATTCATTTTATTAGTTTTAGAGGTTTTAAAAATAAGTTCCTTGGGATTTTCTCTGTAGACCATCATGTCATCTACAAATAGGGACAGTTTTTATTTTTAATTTTTTTTTGAGACCGTGTCTTTCTCTGTAGCCCTGGCTGGAGTGCAATTGCATGACCATAGTTCACTGTAGTCTCAAACTCCTGGGCTCAAGGGATTCTCCTGCCATAACCTCCCAAGAAGCTGGGTCTACAGGCATGTGCCACCATGCCCAGCTGATTTTTTGTTTTATTTTTGTGGAGACACAGTCTTGCTATGTTGCCCAGGCTGGTCTCAAACTCTTGGGCTCAAGCAATCCTGCCTCAGCCTCCCAAAGTGCTGGGATTGCTGGCATGAGTCACCACGCCTGGTCTGTTTCTTCCTTTCTGATTTGTAGGTACTTTCATTTCTTTTCTTGGATGGGCTCAATCTAATTATGCACGTCCTTAAAAGTGGAAGAGGACGACAATAGTGCGGGCAAGAGAGACAAGATGGTGGAAGAAGAGTCTGGCGAGGTTTGAAGCCCGGGAGGCGAGACGCACAGGTTCTAGCTTTTTTTTTTTTTTGAGTTGGAGTCTCACTCTGTCGCCCAGACTGGAGTGCAGTGGCCGCTCCCGGCCACCGCGGCCTTGGCCTGCTGGGCTCTGGCGATCCTTCCGCCTCAGCCGTCCGAGTAGCCTGAATTACAGGCATGCGCTACCACGCCCGGCTGATTATTATTTTTTTTTATTTATCGTAGAGATGAGGTCTCACCAAGTTGCCCAGGCGGGTCGTGAACCCGCGGGCTCAGGCAACCCACTCACCTCAGCCTCCCAAATGCGCGGGATGACAGGCTGAGCCACCGAGCCCGGCAAGGTCTAGCTTTGAAGGTGATAGACACTCTTCACTTTTCTGTAACATTGCATTCCTGCTTGTCAGATTTTCTGTTCCTCCTTCCTTTTATACCTCTTGCAGTAGGAGGCTATGTCTCACTACATATTTTTGGTTTTGAGTTGGAGTCTCACTGTGTCGCCCGGGCTGGGGTGCAGGGGCACACTCACGGCCACCCCAGCGTCGACCTGCTGGGCTCTGGAGATCCTTCCGCCTCACTGTCAAGTGGTCGGAACTGCAGGTGTGTGCTGTCACACCCGGCTAATTTTTGATTTATTGGAGAGACGAGGTCTCGCCAAGTTGCCCGGGTGGATCTTGAACACACAGGCTCAGACAGTCCATTCACCTCGGCCCCCCAGAGTGCTGGGATGACAGGCTGAGCCCCACATCACTACGTTTTTAATCTCCGAAGTAGCTATGTGGTATACTTGGCACGCTACCATCGCGGAAAGCCACTGGGATTTGGGGCTGTTGGCTACTGCAGCAAACTTAGTTTCCTGGGACGAGCACATCCTTCCTCCTTGGTGTCCAGGTCGCTGCATTTCCGCCTCGCTCGTCCTGTTCTGCGTGTTGGAATCTTTGCTGCCTGCCTCGCCAAGGGCCTTTTCCCTTTGGCTTCTGGTTGGATCCAGCCAATGGGAGGCCCCAGTGGATACGGCAGTGGGGAGGAGCCTGCGGTGGGGCATTATCCCCTGGCCTTTTCCTTGCTGGGCTGTGTCTGTGCTCCTCTTCCTGAGCCTTAGTGCTCTAGCCAGCACCCTCCCCTCATCCTTTAGACCTGGGCAGTGGTCTTCTGCTCCTGTCCCCTCTCAGATCAAGTCCTGTCACTTCCCTTAACTTTCCACCTCATTAAACTCCTGTTTACCCCCCGGACCCCGACCGGAACCCTGGGTGTTGTGGCAGGGCGGCGAAGCAAGTGAGGATGAGCAGACCAGGCCATCACAATTCCCGAGAAGGACCTTCTGCACACAGGTTCTCTCGCGGGAAGGGCAGGGCCACCCATGGCACCGTCTGTGGGCACTGAGGCCCGCACAGCATGTTGTACCTGCAGGGATATTTGCCGGAGCGGTCGCCGCGTGTTTGCAAACAGATGTCTGACCTGGATTTGCAATCATTCTCATGATGTGCTGAGTCCTGGAAAAGGATCGTTATCCCAAAATTATAGGAGAGGAAACTGCCAATTTGGGAGCTTTATGACACACGCAGGCCACCTACAAGGAGGCATGCAGGCCATGTGCCTCGCTGTGGTAAGCAGGATTTCTTAAGTGGTCCCAGAAGTCCTGCTCTGACCCCCTATAATCCGAGAGCATGATGAAATACTCTCCCTTGCGTGTCTCCCGTCTGTGGCCATGGCCGACCCTCAGAGGAGGTGATCCTCCCAGAGTACCTGGGAAGACTGTCATCACAGGAGCTCTTGAAAGCAGAGAGCGGGCTGGGCTTGGTGGCTCAGCCTGTCATCCCAGTACTTTGGGAGGCCGAGGCGAGTGGATTTCCTGATCCCGCAGGTTCGAGACCAGCCCAGGCAACTTGGCGAGCCCTCGTCTCTAAAATACATCAAAAATTAGCCAGGTGTGGTAGCGTGCACCTGTAGTTCAGGCTAGTTGGACGGTTGAGGCCGAAGGATCACCAGAGCCCAGCAGGTTGACACGGGGGTGGCCATGAGCTACACACCAGCCTGGGCGATGCAATGAGACCCAACTCAAAGAAGGACGAAGAATGTAGAGGGCGTTCCCCAGCAGCTGGCGGAGTCGGAGAGATTCCCAGGGCGGGGAAGATTCAATGCGCTGTTGCTGGCGCCAGCAAGCCCAGCAGGTTTGTCCCATCATCACATGTACTCGACTGATCTGACGATCAGAAAATCGGCACAGACACACGTCGGGCAAACCCAGGAAGGTGGAGGCTGTCCTTTCAGCTAGAAGCAGCCTGAAGGAAATGTGGGTATTGTCCTTTTGCGTTAGGGGGTTCCTGCTGCAAACGTGTTCCTGGAGTGTGTTTGTGACCCTCGGTCTCCCAGATGGGACCGTGCCGGGGGTGCCACAGCCACACTGCGCTGTAGGGTTTGGCTTTCTCTCAGGCCTTTCACTTTTTATCTAAAGTGATGGCAGGGCTGGACACAGTAGCACAGCTTGTGATCCCGGCAATTTAGGAGGTCGAGGCAGGAGGGTCTTTTGAGCCCAAGAGCTTGAGACCAACCTGGGCAACATAGTGAGACCTCATCTCACAAAAAAGCAAAATAGCTGGGCAATCCTCTAGGGTCCCCTCCCACTGTGGGAGCTTTTCTGTCTTCTCAATAAATTCTACTTTAAAAAAAAAATAGCTGAGGGTGGTGGTGTGTGCCTGTAGTGCTAGCTACTTGGGAGGCTGAGGTAGGCGAATTGCTTGAGCCCGGAGTTCAAGACTGCAGTGAGCTGATCATGCCACTGCACTCCAGTGTGGGTGACAGAGCAAGGTCCTGTCTCTGGAAAAAAGGAAAGAAAATGACAGCACCAGTGTTTGCCAGAGCACAGTCACCATCTGCTGACCTTGGGGCCCTGGGACCAGGCTCTGGTGTCTACACCTATCCTGTGAGTTAGAAGACGTAGGACAGGCCTGGGTGGACATGTTCACCTGCTTTGCTCTGTGAGTCTTATGTACCATGAATTTTGAAAGCAACTGGCCTAGAATGGTTTCCCTGAGGAAATATTTTTAAGGACAAATCTGTGTTGGTGCATTCTGTAGCATCTACTTTTGTTAACAAGCAGAGTTGAGTGAATCATCCTCTGAGAATCAGTAAGTTTTCCTGCATTTCTGAACTGGACCAACACTAGTTTTCCCGTGAGCTCTGGTGTCAGCTAAGTTTTGAGCTACTTTACTCAGCTGGGGAGAGAAAGTTCCTTATTCGTATAAAGCTGGGCCAAGTCACTTCCATATGGGAAGCGTCTCAATCTGGTTACAGCCAATTGCTCACGTGTGGTGACCCAGAAAATGAGGGACCCACAGCCCTCCTACGTGATCACTCAGCAGTGGATGTCTACAGATGATGGGTGGGTATGTTGGAGTCTGGAGCTTAGCATTTCTAAATTTTGGGGGCTCAACATAGGTTTAAGCTTTTCGTGTATGTGGCCTGTGTTTGCCGTCTGTGCTATCACAAGGGCCTGAAAGGCAGATGCTCATTTTGAATCATTTATTCAAGTTCTTGTGTGTTGGCTGATTGATGGCAGGACTTTTAAAGATGGTATAATTGAAGAATTGAGCCGGGCTCGGTGGCTCAGCCTGTAATCTCCCGCCTTTGGAAGGCTGAGGTGAGTGGATTGCCTGAGCCCGTGGGTTCGCGACCCGCCCAGGCAACTTGGTGAGACCTCGTCTCTACAATAAATCAAAAATTAGCTGGGCGTGGTAATGCATGCCTGTAGTTCCAGCTACTTGGAAGGCTGAGGTGGAAGGGTCGATGCTAGGGTGGCTGTGAATGTGCCCCTGCACTCCAGCCTGGGCGATAGAGTGAGACTCCAACTCAAATAAAAAGAAAGATTGCTTATACACTTCCAGAGACCTTGAACCTCACAGACCATGCATCTGAGGAATTAAAGAACTGCAATAAAAATAAACAGAAATATCACTGTGTCAACTCTATCCATGAGATTTGAAGCAAAGTTATTTGCATAGTCAGTGAAAGAACAATTGCTCTGTTCTCGGGTTCTCTGAGCAGACCGTTTTCCCAGGCAGCAGTCATGCATCAAGGACAATCACAAAACACAAGTGGGCTACAGCATGTTGGCTGGATCTCTCCAATCAGTTTGTGGTCATAAAGTGTTTTCTTTCCTTTTGAATAATTCACGAAAGCCATGTTGCCTCTAGAATACTATTATTTCACCACTCTCTCCCAACTTTCTTGACTATTACTGGGATGAAAAGCTTTTTCTCTTGAAACATTTCCTAACAACTTGTGAGTGCCAGTGAAAAGACAAAAAGGCCTTTTGCAGAGAAGCTGCCATGAGGAAAATCGTTGGAGATGCAATCACTTCATGGGGGCTTTTCTGGGCCGCAGCCAGGAGGCAGCCACCCAGCCCCTCCCACTTGGAGGCCCAGCCTTGGAGGCAACACAGCTGTCTTCCCAGGCTGGCCTTTCCTGTCGGGGCAGGCAACCCAGAGGCTGCGGGGAAGTTGACAGAGCCTGGAAGCTGCTGGTGACTTTCATTAAGACTTGGAAATATGCTTGTGCTTGGGTAGCTTTTCTGTGGACCAGAAGTTTTTCTGGTTGATGTGGCTCAAAGACTGGCATGTCCCCTGCCATTGGAGGTAGGGCGGTGGGTCTGGGCATGTGAGGTACTGAGGAGAACATATGGGACGAGGAACAGGGAGAGTCACTGTCCAAAACGCGCTTCCCCAGTGTGGATGGAAGCTAGAGTCCTGCTTTTTGACGCACATGCAAGTAAATCTGGGAGAAAATATATTTCTGAAATGGAAAATATAAAACTTAAAAGGGCCAGGCGTGGTGGCTCCCACTTGTAATCCCAGCTCTTTGGGAGACCGAGGCAAGAGAATCGCTTGAGCCCAGGACTTTGAGACCAGTCTGGGCAACACAGTGAGCCCCTGTCTCTTAAAAACAAGCAAATTCACGAAGTGTTCTATATTTAAAAAATAAATAAATACGATAAAAAAAAAAAAACTTGAAAAAATGCTGAAAGAAAACACAGGGACATTTTCACGACTCTGGCTGGGGTCATGAGGAGTTTACAAAGCAAGACACAAAAATCCAGAACTTTAGAGGAGGTGAGTGACAGATCTGACCAGCAAAACCAAGACAACATAAAAACCCAGACCACTTCTGGCTAGTGAATGACACCATAAGCAAAGTTCAAGCACAAGCCCAAGAGCAGGAGAAGATACCCGTCACCCGAATCACAGAACAAGGGTCAAAGTCATAGTAGTTGAAGAGTTCACACAAATCAGTGAGAAACGAGGACACATTACAGAAGGAGCGGTAGAGTCAAGTCAAGGAAAAAAGAAAAAAAACCAGTGGTGACTGACCAACAAGCACCACAGAGGTGCCAACCTCACTGACGACTGGGGACACAAAGTGAAGCATCCGTGAAATGTATGTTAGTAAAAGTAAATTACCTTTTTTATTTTTAATCAGGGTCTCGCTCTGTCACCCAGGCTGGAGTGCAGTGGCACGATTGTGGCTCATGGCAGCCTCAACCTCCTGGGCTCAGGCAACCCTCCCACGTCAGCCTCCTGAGTAACTGGGACTCCAGGCACACCCAACTAATTTTTAAATTTGTTTTGTAGAGATGAGGTCTTGATATGTTTTCCAGGCTGGCCTCAAACTCCAGAGCTCGAGCAATCCTCCTGTGTCAGCCTCCCAAAGTGATGGGATTACAGGTATGAGCCACCAGGCCTGGCTGAAAATTGTCTTTTGATGACTTTTTAGTGACATGATGCTATTGATTTCTGAGCAGTTATTACTTCCCACGCTGGTGTTTGGGCGAGAAGCCTCAAAGCTGGGAGGGCTAGAATGCCAGTCCCAGCTGAACATCTCGAGAGGACACGGTCCCTGAGACGTCCCCACTCACACCCTCTTCACCCCTCAACCCACGGCAATCTGGCTTGGCTCCCGCCATCCCTGGAGCAGTTTTGCTTAGTTACCAAAACCCTCTTGGCTGCTGAGTCACACAGGCAATTTCTAGTTCTCATGTCACTCAATCTCTCCTTTTGGAAACCTTGTTGTAACTTCCACGAAATCACGCACTTCTGGCTTTTTCTTCCTCTGGGATTCCTTTTTCCAATCTTGTTGCAGTTACTCTCTCTATTCCTCTCCTGCGGTGTTAGTGCTCTCTGGGGTTTGTCTTCAGGCATCTCTTCTTCCTTTCTGCACTCTCTCGTAGCTCCCGCTGACCTCCATGCCTGGTTCAAGGCCAGACTCTTCCCTGGTGCCTGGGCATCAACGCTTGACCCAGTCAGGAGCATCTCAAGTCCGACAGACTCAGAATTAGACTCGTGCTCTCCAAGCCTGGCCAGCCGCTCCCTAGGGCGGTCTCATGATGGGCAGCATCCCCTGTGCATTCAGAGGCCTGGACGCTGCCCTCGGTTCGTCCCCTTGCTAGCACTCCACACTCAGGGGAGGACGGTGCCCTGCCAGTCCTTGCTGTCCATGTCTCATGAAACCTGTCCATTCTGTGTTCCGCGTCCCAAAGCCCTGTCATGGTTGGAGCCGTGTTTCTTGGCCTCTCAGCCTCTGGTCTTGCTTCTCTCAACTCTCCTATACTGCAGCGTGGAACGCTCCTTTTCACAATCTGTGAGTGACTTCCCATTAATTTTTTTTTAATCAGTGTCTCACTCTGTCACCCAGGCTGGAGTGCAGTGGCACGCCCACGGCCACCGCAGCCTTGACCTGCTGGGCTCAGGTGATCCTTCCAAGTAGCTGGAACCACAGGCATGTGCCACCGTGCCCAGTTAATTTTTTTAAGTTATCGTAGAGACAAGGTCTCACCATGTTGCTCAGGCTGGTCTCGAACCCCTGATCTCAGGCAATCCTCTTGCCTCTGCCTCCCAAAGATTATGGGCATGAGTCACTGCACCCAGCAGACTTCCCACTAATTTCAGGATCAAATATAAGGTTCTGGACTCTCTGGCATTTATCTTTCATTCCACCTTGCACTTTCTCTCCTGTACTCTTGTGCACAGAAATACTTGTGGTCCTTCTAATGTGCCATGCTCTCATGCCCCTAAAAACATATTATTGAGAACTGACTAAGTACCAGGCTCTCGTCTACACACTGCCCCATGCTCCTGCCCTGAGGAGAGTACATTCTAGCAGGGGTGGCAGAAAAGAAACGTGCAGATGGATAGGACTGTGTAACATAATGACAGACACGGGCAAGAGAAAAGGGATGATAAAACAGTCTGGCGTAAAAGAGGCTGTGACTGTAGCTAGGAGGTCAGGGAGGTCCCTGGACCAGGGAGGCTTGACTTAAGGACCACCCTGGGGGAAGATCCAGGGGCAGAGCACTCCACGCAGGAACACGTAGCGCAGAGTCGTGGGAGCAAGCTGGCTGTGTGCTGGAGACGGAAAGGCCAGTGGTGCCGAGGGAGAGAGGGAAAGTGTAACCTCATGATGCTTTTGGGTGCAGGCAAAGCAAACTCCGATGCGGATGGGCTTATACCACAAGGAAATTGGTGACCTACTATTTTAGGCCGTCTAAAATTTTAAAACAGAGGAGGGTCTCTAACTCTTGGCCTCAAGCCGTCCTCTTACATGTGCCTCCCAAAGTGCTGGGATTATAGGCCCGGCCAGCCCTGGCTTTTTCTTTTTTTTTTTTGAGTAGGAGACTTTCACCACCTCATCAAGGAGCCAGGACTTTCCACACTCTGCTTTGCTCTCTGTGGTGATTGCTTCATTATGAGGCAAGAAGCGAGATGAATGCTGCAGCCCCCAGGGGTCAGTGTAGGCCTGACAATATCCAGAGGCAGGCAGAAGGGAGACTGTCTCTTCTTGGGGCCTCTCTCCTGAGAGAGCCCCAGCATACTTTCCCTTCCAGAGACCCTTCCAGAGCCCCAGCATACTTTCCCCCACGTCTTGCTTGTGGCATCAGGCGGTGAGCTCCTCGGAGCCGGTGGGAAGGCACATGGGACCACATCACGAGCCTGCCACCCGTCAGGCTGGCTCGTGGCGGGCTAAGGTGTGTGGGAGGGTGAATATTTTGGAGGCTGCAATGGGTAGCATTTAGAGGTTCGAACAGAGAGTTCGGCGCGGCCACTGCTGTGGGACAGCAGTAATGGTGTCCACCCCTGGGCTGGACGTCAGGAGGATCGTGCCACAATCTAGAGACAAGAGAAAGATGCAGATTTGGATGGGAGCAAAACCTAGGGCAGGAGGGTTCGACTTGAGATATTTTTGAGGAGGGCCCAGGACTTGCTGAGGTGGGCATAACGGCTGAGGAAAGCGGGGAAAGGAGAAACCCCCCCCCGGGTTTTTGGTCTGAGGAGCTGGGTGCTGACCTTCACGGGAGCTGGTGGCTGGGAGAAAAGCAGGCTTTGGGGGCAGAGGGCAAGTTCAGTTTTTACCCGCCTGGCCCCAAATGCCTCTCAGACACCAGCCGGGCGGTGTCGAGCAGATGGCTCCAGATTTGAGTCCCAAGCTTGGGGGAGAGACGGGGGCGGGAGCTGCCTGGTGGACCCCACCGAGGGGTGGCACCCACGTCTGGAGGCAGGGGTGGGGCCGTGGGGACAGAGGGAAGAAAAGGGTGAGGACCCAAGCCCAGAGACACTCAAGGGTTTGGAGGCGAGGCGGAGGAAGAGAGGCCAGCACAACCTGCGCAGGAGAAGCAGCCAGGGCAGGTGAAAGAGTCATCGGTGTTTGATGCTGCGAGAAGGTCCCAAGAAGACAAAGAGGCCGCTGGGTGGGAAGGTCCAGGGCTGCGGGGCCCGGGGAGGCCGGGTCAGGCCGGGTCGTGGCGAGGTGCAGCCGGAATTCTGAGAGGCACGGGAACGGG
>NW_007248660.1:225690-230767 GCF_000164805.1 Carlito syrichta
GCCCTCCTCGCGGGCGTCTGGGACTGAACACAGGCCGGCTCGACTTCGGTTGTGACACGCGCTCTTGTCCCTTCGTCACTTCCTGGGCTGGCTTCAGGCGAAGGTCCTGCTTGGGATGTTTCCAGCTTCCACGCCTCTCGATGCACCGCGCTGGCACGTGTGGCGGCGTTGGCGCCGCTCACGTGTGACCCTCTTATGGGCTTGAGATTTCGCTTCGGCTAAGTTATGGAGACATTTGTCAAAGGAGTAACTTGCAGATTAGTTGTGCTTAGGGTATGTATGTACGTATGTCTGCATGTACTTATTTTGGGTTGGGGTCTCACTCTGTCGCCCAGGCTGGAGGGCAGCGGCGCGCTCCTGGCCACCGCAGACCCGACCTGCTGGGCTCCGGTGATCCTGCCGCCTCAGTCTTCCAAGTTGCCGGAACTACAGGCGCGTGCTGCCATGCCCGGCTCATTTTTGATTTATTGTAGAGACGAGGTCTTGCCAAGTTGCCCAGGCGGGTCTCGAACCCACGGGCTCAGGCCATCCACTCGCCTTGGCCTCCCAAAGTGCTGGGATGACAGGCTGAGCCAACGAGCCCGGCCAATGCCTATATTCAACAAGGCAAGTAAGGGCCCAGCATAGTGCTCCTAGGGGCCAGAGGTGCCTGCTGCCTCCCAGAGCGGAGCAGCTGTGCTCCTGGGACTTCCCAAGGCTGCCCTGCACCCTGAGCCTCCTGGTGTCACTTGGGAAACAAAGGCCCTTCTGTAACCCTGAGGGGTCAGTTTGGCCAAGTAGAGGCCAAGGGATATTTTAATAAAGTCTCCAGACATTTACTTAGCCTCACAATCACTCCCCCAAACGTGCACATTGTGCAATGCTGAGGATCTTCACATGTATTTTTCTGTAGCTGGGGACTGGCTCCAAGATGCCTCATGTTGAAACTTTTCTTTTTGTCATGGGGAGGGAGCAGGAACGGAATTAGTTGTCTTTTTTTCCCCTTCCAGAGAACTGCCAGAATAATTTTGACTCTCCCAGATGAAGTAAGTTTTAAAATTGTGGTTCTCCTGAGGTTCGTTTGGAAAAAGACAGAGCGATTCTGAGAAGCCAGTGGTGAGGCTGCCAAGATGCTCCCCTGCCCACGGCTTCTGTCTTCTTGCATCCGGGTCAGCCTGGCGCAAAGACACAGCCTGCAGGGCCGGAGAGGCTGTTCCAACGTTTATCCTTGCTCACCTGGAAGCCGCCTGCCTGTCTCAGTGCCTTCACTTTAAACTGAGCTTGTCCCCACCCCCCTCCACCCCACCTTGGAGTTCCTGCTGCCTTTTGTGCTTTCCCAGGGAAGGCCTTCCTCCTGCTGGGTGGCAGCTGGGAAAGCTCGGCTCACGCTGTTTTTGGAGTGTGCTGTTTCCAGGGAATTGGAGATTGACACACCTTAGTGCGGCATCTCTCCGGTCTTTTCCTGGGGCTTGGAGAGAGACAAGAAGGGGTGTGGTGAAGGGCTGGAAAGGTTTGCTCAGGTGCTCTAAGAATCCTAGACTTTCAGAGAGAATCGCAGAAATAATGAGGCAGAGTGACCTGGAGGCCTAAGCCATTCAACGTGCAAGTGCTGAACCAAGACACCCACCCTGTCAGCCTCTTTAATGCCCTTAGGGATCATTAACCCCTTTAATGACATTCAAAACCAGGCGTGAGGTGCAGCACCCTGCGGCCACCTTCCTAAGCAGCAAATGCATTAGCTACCAGATGGTAAAAACATTTAGCTGAGTCTCAGTTCCATCATCTGTGAAATGGGGCTGTTGGTTGGAATAACGAGATCATACACTGAGCAATGCCTAGCAAGTAGCAGGGGGCTACGGCAAATGCATGGATTACCGTCCTCTGATACGCTCCCGTTATTTGGAAGCTAAATACACCAAAGTCGGACCAGCTTAGGTAATTTACCCATCAGCGCATGGCTTTCGGTGGCAGAGCTCAGAAAAAGACCGTCTTTCTTGACTTTTTCCCATTTCACTGGCTGCAACTAAAATCTTTTGGTTCAGGCCTCCTAAAAGAGTAAAATGAAATGTGACAGTTAAAAGTTTTTTATGATTATCCTTTTCAACATCAAAATAGTATTAACATGAAAATGAGAGATTTTGTAGGATGAGATTCTCCAGGCTGCAGGTAGAGATCTGGCCTGGCAGGGCCTGCCATTGTCCCCGTGGAAATCACTCTCGGGCGTGGCTCTGGGCAGTTCCCAGAGTGCTGGGAACAAAAGTCGAACGTCATACTCCCTGTTCTCACATTATTCACAGCCTCCCGAGGAAGACTGATTAAGAAGTAAATCATTGACAGCATTGCTTAATAAACCAGTACGGACACAGCACAGGGCCTGGCCATAGCCAATGTTCAATAAATGGCAGTTATTTTGAGTTATTTTCGTACAGGGTCACTTAGCTATTGGTGCAACACAGGCGGGCGCCAGGCACCTGGTGTCAACGTATGCTAAGGCCGTGTGGGAAAATGAAGTTCAGAAGGGATGGCTAGTAATGTCTTAGCAGCATGCTTCAGAGAGTGCCAAGAACGCTCGTATTGAGTGTTGAAGCTAAGAGCAGAAACTCTAGAATCAGATGTTCTGAACTTAAACCTGACTCTCCCGCTTCCTGGCAATGTAGCGCTGGGAAAGTTACTAAAACTCCCAAAGCTCGATTAGGTCATATGTGCAACAGGCTAATCATCGCATCCACTTCAAGGGATGGGATGAGATAATACTTGGAAAGTTCCCAGAAGTGTGGACTAGCACAGAACAAGGATGCAATTAATGTTAGCTATTGTTGCTATTATATTCATTATGTCTTTGGATCTTGAACCTATCCAGTGAGATAAGCAGGGTAGGTATCGTTGCCCTCATTTTATAAGTGGCCAAAGACTTGCTCGAGATCATAAAGCTAGAAGGAAGATTGCAGTCTCCTGAGTGCTATTTTATTTTATTTTATTTTATTTTTGAGTTGGAGTTTCATTCTGTCGCCCAGACTGGAGCGCAGTGGCAATGTTCTGGCCGCCGCAGCCTTGACCTGCTGGGCTCTGGTGATCCTTTCGCCTTAGCCTTCCAAGGAGCTGGAACTATAGGTACATGCTACCAAGCCCAGCTAATTTTTTATTTATTGTGGAGGCAAAGTCTTGCCAAGTTGCCCGGGCGGGTCCCAAACCCGTGGGCTCAGGCAATCCACTCACCTTGGCCTCCCAAAGTGCTGGGATTACAGGCTGAGCCACTGAGCCCAGCCCTGAGTGCTATTTTAGTGTCTCAGATATGGTGTTTTGAATCACTCAAGACGGGAAATAGTTGGTGTGCAACCCCACGAAGGTGAGATTAAACCCCAAGTGTCAGGGTTGCATTTTTTCCTCTACCAAGAATGCCTGACCGTGTCATTCCTGGACTGTGAGTCCTGTGGAGGGCTTTGGTTTCTCCCAAGCTACACACATACTTTCTGCTTGTCAGTGTGTCTGTTCCCACCAGACTCAGTTATGAAACTAGTGCCAGAAGTTACCCAATGAAAAAATTATATTGTGGTCAAATAAATTTGGGAAACAGAGCTACAAAATTTCTACTTAGAAATTCATGGTGCATGTTAGCATACTGTAGGTTGAAAAGTCACGCAGAACTTTGTTTCTCCCAGTTGTCTGTCCACGAGACTGTCTTCCACATGACATCCATTCTTGTTCTACCCAGCAGGTGCTGAGCGGAGTGCACCCTGGGAAAAACTGTAAGGCTGAGCTATCTCATGGGCTGGAACCTGGGTGTGCATGTCGCTTCATCCACCCATTCCTTCTGGGATTAGTAATGGATGCCTACCATGGGCCAGGCAGGCTCTGTGTGGGATGCTAGGAACGCTATGGTGAGCGATACAGGCTCAGTGTCTGACGAGATGGCGTCACACCCTTGTGTGCACTGCAGGCTTTAATCAAATCATCGAATAAACTAAATGCACAACTAAAAGCCCAGCAGATAACGCTAAGGAATGTTTTATGGTAATGCTCAACCAGGGAAATGGATGTGTACAAGGGAGTCAGGAGGAGGTGTTGCAGGGAGAGAGAAACTTCTGAGGTGAGAGAAGAGCCCACGCAGAGCCTGCGGCCGGGGGGCTGAGACAGAGGGCCAGATGAAGGCCTGTGTGGCAGGGCCCAGTGGACAGGGCAGCAGCGGGACAGGGACGGGCCGTGGCTGGAGAAGCAGGAGGAGCTGGGCCCAGCGGACCTCACAGGCATGCTTAGTCTTTGAGAACCAGGGGAAGCCAGTGCATCGTCAGGGCTGGAATTATGGTGAGGTGACCGAGGCACAACATTTTAGGGGCCCCTGAAACTCAGTAATCAAGGCAAGCAATATTTAAAAAGTCAGTTTTAGCCGGGCTTGGTGGCTCAGCCTGTAATCCCAGCACTTTGGGAGGCTGAGGTGAGTGGATTGCCTGAGCCCGCGGGTTTTATTGTAGAGACCTCATCTCTAGAGCCCGGCTCCGCGGGTTTTATAAATCTGTCAACATAACTTGCCAACTACACATAATTGATAAGGAATAGTAAGTGACAGAATTAGGACTTAAATCTAGGCCTCTTTTGACTGTAAAAATGTAGACTTTCAGCCACAGAATTAAAGGAATCTTAGAGGTAACCTTGTCATTCCTCAATTTTTTAGAAGAGAAGACTGAAACCGAAAAAAAGTTAAATGACTTTCTCAAGGTCATGCAGTTGTTGAGCTAAAAGGAAAAGGACTAAACTCTAGGTGAAGAACCATAGGCCAGTGCAGGTGCCTACTGTTCTGCACTGACTAGGGCAGAGATTGTCAGGTGATACATTTTGATTTATACCTCTTAGAAGCCTAGATTTTACTTGTTTATTTACTTATTTATATTATAAAGATGTGGAGTACAGTTCAGAGTTAGGTATGCAAGTGTTGATTATGAAGCTATCCTTGTTGATGAAGTATGCCCCTCCCTCCCCTGGCAGTTCCCTCAACTGCCAATCCCACCCCGTCTCCCCTGACAGTTTCCCACTACTGCCAATCTCTTTCTTATAGTATTATAATTGTTCAAGGTCCGCTTATGAGTGAGAACATATGGTACTC
>NW_007248660.1:230859-237085 GCF_000164805.1 Carlito syrichta
GCGGGTCTTGAACCCGCTGGCTCAGGCAATCCACTCACCTCAGCCTCCCAAAGGCGCGGGTTTACAGGCTGAGCCACTGAGCCCGGCTTGTTTGTCCTTCTTTATGGCTGCATAATATTCCATTGTGTATATGTACCACATTTTAAAAATCCAGTCCAGCTTCGATGGGCAATATGGTTGGTCCCATGTTTCAATAGCTCACTTTTAATAAGGGAAAAAAAATCCAGACAGGAAATTGATAAGGAAACAGTGAACTTGAACTACACTTTAGAACCAATGAACCTGACAGGTATGTACAGAGCATTTCATCTAACAGCAGCAGAATACATATTAATTTTAAATGGACACAGAATATTCTGTAGATAGATCTCATGGAAGGTAACAAAGAAAATCTTAACAAATTTAAGAAGACTGAAATCATGTCAAGTATCTTTCCCAATAAGAGTGGAATGAAACTAGAAATCAATAGCAGAAGGAATACTGGAACATTCAGGAAAATGTAGAAATCAAACAACACACTTCTGAAAAGCCAATGGATCGAAGAAGAAATCACAAGGGAAATTAGACATATCTTTAGACAAATAAAAACAAAATCACAATATACCAAATCTTATAGGATGCAGTAAAATCAGTAGTAATAGGGAAGATCATGACTATAAACGCCTACATTAAAAAAAGAGAGGGCAAACCCCTCGGGTCCTCTCCCACAGTGGGTCTTTTCTGTCCTCTTAACAAATCCTGCTTTAAAAAGAAAAGAGAAAGATCTCAAATAAGCAATTTAACTCTATGTCTCTTGGAACTAGAAAAAGAACTAACTAAGCTCAAAGTTAGCAGAAGGAAGAAAGTAATGAGGATTAGAGCAAAAATAAATATAATACAGAGACTAGAAAAACAATAGAAAAGATCAATGACCCGAATTTGTTTTTTTTTGTAGAGGTGAGGTCTCACTATGTTGCCTAGGCTGTCTCAAACTCCTGGTCTCAAGTGATCCTTCTGCCTTGACCTCCCAAGGTGCTGAGATTATAGGTAAGAAACAACAGGCCTGGCCAAAGTTGGTTTTTTAAAAAGATAAACAAAACACAAGGCTTGCTGGACCAAGCCCTTACAACTGATGTCACGGAATCAAAAAGTGTCATAAATGACGACTGTGAACAATTATGTGCCAACAAATTGGATAATTTAGCAAAAAATGAACACATTTCTGGAAATATACAACTTACAAGACTGAATTATGAAGAAATAGGAAATAAATAGTAAGGAAATTGAATAATTAATAAAGAGATTAGCCAGGAATCAAAAAACACTCAACAAAGGAATGCCCAGGACCAGAAGACTTCATGGGAGAGTTCTACAAAGTATTTAAAGAATAATGACTGCTGACCCTTCTTAAAGTTCCAAAAAACTGAAGAGGGGGAACTACATTCAAACTCGTTTTATGAAGATTATTCTGATACTAAAAACAGACAAAGATTTCATAAGAAAACTATAGGTGAACTGGTGAACATAGATGCAAAAGTTCGCTACAAAATATTAGCAGACTGAATTCAATATCGCGTTCAAAGGATCATACCTATGGTCAAGTTGGATTTATCCCTGGTACATAAGGATGGTTCAACATATGAAAATCAGTTCATGTGATAAACTACAAAATTCAACATACTTTCATGATAAAAGCTCAATGAAGAAGAAATAGGAGAAAATGACTTCAATGGAATAAACGCCATACATGGAGGGCCCATAGCTATCATGATACTCAGCAGTCAGAAACTGAGTCTTTTTTCTGAGTTCTGGGACAAGGCAAGGGTGCCCACAGGCACTACTTCTATTCAACCCAGTACTGGAAGTCCTAGCCAGAGCAATTAGGCAAGAAAGAGAAACAGAAGGTATCCGAGTTGGAGAAACAAAGAAGTAACATTATCTCTTGTTTGTGGATGAGATGGTCTTATTTGTAGAAAACCCCAGAGACTCTATTAAAAAAACTGTTAGAACTAATAAATGGATTCAGTCAAGTTGTAAGATGCAAAATCGACTCATAAAAATCACTTGCATTTTATACGCCAACGACAAACTGTCCAAGAATGAAATCAAGAGAACAGTCCATTTAAATAGCATTGAAAAGGATAAAATACTTAGAAACAAACTTATCCTTTACTAACCTTAATTAACCTTCTTTAAAGGAGCCTTTATTGTGTTTTTTTTGGAGAAGAAATGGGTGAGGCAGGGTAAGCAGGCCAGGCAGGGTAGGATTGGCCAGCTGGACCACTTTCAGTGGGCTCTGGCCTCTGGGGGTGGTTCTAGCTGTTGGGTACCTGGCCTTGCGTGCTTTAGGGCGGGAGCCTGGTCTGATAAGGAGGCAGGTGGGTGGGGTGGGCAGTGAGGACTGAGCCTGCCCTTTTAGCTTTGCTGTCATCCAAACTTCTCGCTAAAAGGCTCGAGGAGTCAGGGCCTGATGGGTTTATTACCCATGACCCTGCATCCCAAAGTTGCTTGCCAGTCTGACTCTGGCATGGCAGAACAAAGAAAGAAAGTTTATGGCCCTGAAAAGCCATCTTTTGTGGATTCCCAGCTCCAGAAACCTTGGAAGACATTTCTCTCTCCTCCCTGAAGTCTGTCACGAAGGATGTCATCCACATGTCCACAGACTTAGTGTCCCCGCCCTCTGTCTCAGCAAAACATCTCGTGTCCTGATAAGAACGGCATGTTTCCAGTCAATAGACATTTGAACCCAACTGTAGCCTACAGGCCCCCCGCTTGGAAACGTCCCTCCTTCCTGGGCCCAGCCGATGAGAATTGCACACGTATTGATTTATGGCTTCTGTAACTTTGCGGCCTTAACAACGTATACAAACAAGCCACTGTTTGCCCATGGTGGGCACATGTTCTCAGGACCTCCTGAGGTTGGATGTACCTGAGCTTAAGTCCTCAAATTTGGCTCAAGAATAAATCCTCTGAAATATCTTACGGAGTGTGACATCTTTTTGTCACCAGGAGGCTGTCAGCATATCACAGGTGTGCAGCAGGCAAGTTGTTTGCTATCTCCGCCAATTAGCTCACTCTGGGAGGAACAATCTCTCCATAATTGTCAGCAGGACTCCAGATGCCAGAGCATCAAGAGTACAGAAAACGAGAAAATATAGTTGATACACGCACGTGGCAGATGTTTATTTTTACACATACCTTGTATATTGTATTGTTTTGATTAGTAACAGAGCAATGCCCCCTTCCCACCACTCCCAGTTTCTTTGTGGCAGGAATTCATAGAGCCTTTGCTTTCTACTTGCAGCTCAAACCTCCACAGAGGTCAAACCCGATTGTAGTCGCCTTCTAACCTGGAATCATTCAGTCTCCTCAGCAACTTTGAACATTCTTGTTCTCGTCCGTCGTTTGTGAGGATTTTTCCTGATTTCTTACCTTTATACTGTGAAGGGAGGCTTCTTTCCCTTATTCCAAAGTTTGTGAGGGCTACCACACTCGGATCTGGGATGTGGAAAGGGCAAAACTCCCTGAAATCAAGTAGAACTCTTGCCTCAATTGAATAGCATCTCTTTGATGGAAGCATGTTGGTTTGAAGGGCCTTTGGATGCCCTAACAGGTTTATCTTATGGGTTGGAGATTTTCTTTTCCTCTGGAGAAAATCAACCTTCAGTGTCTCTACAGGAATACGGATAAAGGGGAGGCCATAGTATGGTTAGAATCCTGGGCTTTAGCTGGGCTTGGTGGCTCAGCCTGTAATCCCAGCACTTTGGGAGGCTGAGGTGAGTGGATTGCCTGAGCCCGGGGGTTCGAGACCCGCCTGGGCAACTTGGCAAGACCTCATCTCTACAATAAATAAAAAATCAGCCAGGTGTGGTAGTGCGTGCCTGTAGTTCCAGCTATTTGGAAGACTGAGGCGGAAGGATCGCCGGAGCCCAGCAGATTGAGGCTGTGGTGGCCGGGAGCGGCCACTGCACTCCAGTCTGGGTGACAGAGTGAGACTCCAACTCAAAAGAAAGAAAGACAGAAAGAGAGAAAGAAAGAAACCTGGGCTTTGAAAGCACTCTGGATTCTAAATCTGGCTTTTCTGTGTGGGTCTCCAGTTGTGCACCCTCTCTGGCTCACAGTTTTACCTGCAGACCCTGGAGCGATCTCCCCACTGCTGGTTGGAGGACTGGCCACACGTAATGTTGCCCAGGCTGGGGTGCAGTGGCATGATCGTGGCTCACCGCAGCCTCGACTTCCTGCACTCAGGTGTTCCTTTCGCCTTAGCCTCCCAAGTTAACTGGGATGACAGGTGCATGTCACTGTGTCTGTCTAAATTTTTGATTTCTTGTAGAGACGAGGTCTTTCTATGTTGCCCAGGCTGGTCTCAAGCAGTTCTCCCACTTCAGCCTCCTACAGTGGTGGGATTAGAGACAGGAGCCCGGCGGCAGCTTTTAAATAGACTGACCTAAGTGGAATCCTTTGCTACTCAGCTTTTGACTCAAATTTTTCTCGTAGCCACCAACTTAGCTTTCTCTTTTTTCCTTCTGGTTTTTTTTTGAGTTGGAGTCTCACTCTGTCGCCCAGGCTGGAGGGCAGTGGCATGCTCATGGCCACCCCAGCGTCATCCTGCTGGGCTCAGGTGATCCTTGCGTCTCAGCCTTCCGAGTAGAACTATAGGTGCGCACTACCATGCCCTGCTATTTTTTTTAGTTGTAGAGATGAGGTCTCACCAAGTTGCCTGGGCTGGTCTCAAACCCGTGTGCTCAGACAATCCATTCTCCTTGGCCGCCCAAAATGCTGAGATGACAGGCTTGAATTTAGCTTGCAATATGTGGAACTTCTTGTTGCCCTCAATCGAATTCCCCTCTCCCCCCCTCCCATAACCCGTTTTACCAGAATGCAAACCCCCTCCGCTTCTTCCTGTTACCTTGAAATAGTATTTACGTTTCTGTAACTCATTGGGAAGTTGGGTCTTCATTCTGAAGCTCTTGTTTATGCACATTAAGTAAAATGTGTATGCCCCTTCTCCTATTAATCAATCTGCCTCATTCAAGTGATCTTTCAGCAAACCTTTAGGGGGCCAACGGCCATGACCCCCACAGTGTGTGTGTGTGTGTGTGTGTGTGTGTGCATGTATGTATGTGTGTGGGCGTATGTTCATGTGTATGTGCACGTGTGTGTCTGTACATGCATGTATGCATGTGTGCATGTACACACGCGTTTTTGCTAAGTGCATGCGTGTGTGCTGGTGCGTGCATGCACTTCCTCATCACCATGGGCTCCTCACTGCCCCGGCTCTCTCTGCCCCAGGGTGTAGGCAGGAGTCCTCAGGATGGCTATGTGGAGCCCGGGCTGCAAGGATGGCCCTTTAGTGAGGACAGTCTTTAAAACACAGTCACTTCCATGTGCTGGGGAGCACATATACGGCGATCCAGCTGAAACAATGTCCCTGGATTCAGAGACGGCCCGAATGGAGCAACGGCTGACTGTCTGTGCCACAGTTGTATATATGGCTTGTGCACATGGTGAAAAGCCATGTCTGATTTCAAAAACAATCAATACACAGTGTAAGAAAAAACAAGTGTAAGGATGCAGGGAAAAAAATCCCCACTCATTATCCCACCCCCACAAAACAGCCAGCTAAACATTCTGGCATACTTTCTTTCAGTTCTGTTTTCTTTATACAGTTAAGCAAAGTTAAGATTGTATTTACATATGGCTTTTGTGTCTCGCATTTTTACTTATTTTATTGAAACATTTTCTCACAGGCTTAAAAGTGTTTGTGGACGATCATTCTTTCTTTTCTTTTGAGTTGGAGTCTCGCTCTGTTGCCTAGGCTGGAGTGGAGGGGCACGCTCACGGCCGCCTCAGCCTCGAACTGCTGCAGCCTCGGCCTTCCAGGTAGCTGGAACCACAGGCGATCCTTCAGCCTCGGCCTTCCAGGTAGCTGGAGCCACAGGCGATCCTTCAGCCTCGGCCTTCCAGGTAGCTGGAGCCACAGGCGATCCTTCAGCCTCGGCCTTCCAGGTAGCTGGAGCCACAGGCGATCCTTCAGCCTCGGCCTTCCAGGTAGCTGGAGCCACAGGCGATCCTTCAGCCTCGGCCTTCCAGGTAGCTGGAGCCACAGGCATGCGCCACCACGCCCAGCTCATTTTTTGGCTTCTCGTAGAGACGCGTCTCGCCAAGTTGCCAGGGCGGCCTCGACGCCGTGAGCTCGGGCGGTTCTCTCGCCCCGGCCTCCCGACGGGCTGGGACTCTGGGCGGG
>NW_007248660.1:237312-238668 GCF_000164805.1 Carlito syrichta
CGCCGTGGGAGGCCGCGGCGAGAGAGCGGGGCAGGCGCACCCGCGCTCAGGCGGCCTGGCTCGCGGGCTTCCCGGCGCTCCTCCGGGCACCCCGGGCGCGCTCTGCGTGCCTGGCGCCTCCCCCGCGAAGTGGGGAAGGCGACCGGGCGTGTCGCGACGGTGGCGTCCACCCAGCGAACCGACGCTTCCGGGCGTCTGGCCCGGCAACCGTGCGAGCGGCCGGGTTTCTGAAGGAGGGCCACAGCAGCCGGGCCCACGACTCGGGCGGACTCCTGGAAGTGGGCTCCCGGGGCCAGGGCTGCGCGCCGTTCGGGGCGTGGGGCACCCCGGCCGCGCCTCCCCGCCGTCCGCGCCGCTGACCCTGCTCGGCAGCCCCGGGCGGCCGCTTCCGCGCCGCGTCTGTTCCCCGCTGCCTGGCGGCGTTGGCGTCGCGGATCACAGCGAGGAGGACTTTCTTGCAAACTTGGCGTGTGAAACAGCGCCTTCTAGTTTTAAGCGTTTCACTCACGGGGACATCCTCCCACCGGGTCCCACCGGGCAAAGTGGGCGCCAAGAGACGCCCGGACGTTCCTGCCCGACGGCCATCGGCGCCGCCCACCCTGACTGGTGCCCGTGTCTCTCCGAATGTCCGTCGCGGCTCGTGTCCACCGTTTTCGCCAATCGTCCGCGGCGGCCCTTTGCGTTCTCAGGGTCTGGGGTCAGTTTACACGAGGCTCCGTCGGCAGACATGCAGGTCATCACCCTGCGGGGGGCTGTTTCGCCTTCATCTGGGGGGGGCGGGGTCTCTCTGCGCCCCCCGGGCTGGAGGGCAGCGCGCAGTCGCGGCTCCGAAGCCTCCGCCGCCGGGGCTCGGGAAGCCGTCCCGCCTCAGCCTTGCGAGCTGCTGGGCCCACGGGCGTGCCACCGGGCCCGGCTCGCTTTCCCTTCACGCTTGGCGCCATGAGGCTCCGCGACGGCGCTCTGGGGGTCCTGGGCGCCGGGCTCCCGCCGTCCTCCTGCCCCGGCGTCCGGAGGAACCAGGACCGTGGCTGCGCACCGCCACGGCCAGCCGGTTTCTGAGTTGGGTTCGAGGAGGCGGGTCCCGCTCGGCCCGGGCGCCGGGGCGCCAGCGACCCTCCCCGTCCGGCCTCCCGGGGCGCTGGGACGACAGCCCGGGCCACCGCGCCCTTATATTCCGTGTGCTTCTGAGTCGGAGTCTCGCTCGGCCGCCCGGACCGGAGCCTCGACCCGCCGGCCCGGCGGTCCCTCCGCCTCCGCCTGCCGCGTGGCCGGGGCTACAGGCGCGCGCTGCCACGCCCGCTCCCGGCTTGACCTGTGGTCGAGGCGAGGTCCGCCAAGCGCGCGGCGGGTCCCAGC